>NW_010397009.1:229665-238055 GCF_000710305.1 Buceros rhinoceros silvestris | reverse complement strand
TCCCTACAGAGAAATACATCTCCGTGTTGGCTTGGAAACTCTCGAGTCCTTGATGGGTGACCCAGAGAACTGCTGGACCCATCCTGCTTCCCGGGGAAAAGCATCCAACAAAACATCCTTGAGATGATGCTGAACAAAATGAGACGCTTGATAGCTTTCCCTCAGACTTAACCCCCCCCAGCCATTGCCATGTGCATCGTGGGGGGGTTGTCACACCACAGGTGCTTGGGGAGCACAAGACCCTGGCAGCTTTCCTAAATGTCGAGTGTACAGTCAGAACCACGGTATATACAGGATCAAACACTGACTGGTTTCTCTCTCCCCTTAACCCCCCCTTGCCTACTTTTGTCCATAAAAGCAATAGAAAGAGAGAAAGCTTGAATTTTCTGAACTGTTTCACCCATCCACAGCTGGAATTCCAAAGTGAAATGAAAATGCCTTTAAAATCAACCCTACATGGGAGCCTGAGAGAACAAGTTTTCCTTTGTTGTAGGGTATAGTATTATTTGCTGTAGGTTTTTGATATACATTCTAAATTAGGCCTGCAAAGGAATGCTTCATCTTTAATTCATCACTCTCAGCTGAAAGAGATTAGCAATGTCTAGCACGCACCCTTCGTATGGTGCTGACCTCATCAAGTATGGCCTGAAATTAATTAGCCTCATTCATTCCAAATGGAAAAGGATAATGGAGCTGCATTTTAGAGATGACCATCACAAATTGTATGCAGCATATTTAAAATATCTCCCCCCCCTTATCCCCCTCCCCATTTAAAAAACTATGTAGATTAAAATTCTTTCCAGAACTTGCAATATGTCAGAGTTATCGAGGCATTAGGAGCAGAAACCACTCCGGTTTTATTTGTGGGACTGGGAGCCACATTTCGTGTGCGTGGCTGTAAAAGCAGCAAGCCCGTCTTAATGGCAGAACACCTGGAATTAATTTGATATTTCCAGGTGCTCTGGCAACCTGGGGCATCAAGCAGTTGATGTTTAAACATTCTTCCACTGGCTTGCTTAAATCAATATGAAAGTGGTGTCCCTTTGTCATTCATACATGCAAAGTGCTAGCACAAACTCCAGCTTGGCTTCAGAGTCCTACATCACTCATAATCTAATTAGAAATCAGAGCAGAGCTGAAGCAGCATTCTTTGTGGATTCTTGGGCAGCAAATAGGGATACTTGTCTTTTGTTTCCCTCCTCGATTGCATCGTTCACAAGCTTTCACACCACATCTCTAAAGGTGGTGAGGTGCCTCAAGATGTTGACAGGCATGAAGGACAAGATTATTTAGGTATTTAGGTGCCTACCCGGGGTGATTTCAAATGGAATTAAGCAACTGGATGTTTTTTTGCGGGGGGTGGAGTGGGGGGTGTGTGTGGTGTCTGTGTGAAGAAAAAAAAAAAGCTTCTAGTGCATATGAAAAGCTCTAATTTGTTGTCTTAACTCTAGCAATGTGGCCAATGTTTTTCCAGGGTAAAATTGCCTGCAGGGTAAATTTACTGAAGTCCGCTAATTTTTACCGAGGTTAGTGGATGCAGAGTTTTGGGCAGTGCAGCCCAGCCTGGTGGATTGGCCACCTCATCCCTGGCTGGGCACAGTGGTGGTGGTGTCCCAAGAGTAAAGAATGCAGGATTTCCCACAGGAATTTGGAAGAGGCTCGTGTCTAAGACAATGGTTTGGGCTAAAATCTAGATCCAGTTTGGATTCCTCCATCTGAGTAGTCCTGTCTCGACCTACAACTGCCGATGGATCGCAGCGACATGGACCTTTCTCTCTCCTTAATCTCCAGCATCAGATCACCAGAGGGCCTGAGATAATACTGTGAGTAAGAGACACATTTTTCCTCACACCAGATAATTCGCTGTGAAAATTCAGATTTTGAAGTAACAAGGTCAAAATGGCCTGTATCTGCAATGCCAGGGCTTGGGGAAAGTTCCTGCAGTTCATCCAAGGCTGGATACGTAAGGGAAACTTTTTGTGATATGTGCTGTAATCACCTCATACGCAGGAAAATTGAGAATTAATTATTTCTCTTTAACATAAACAATTTTTTGTCTTCCAAGGACTCCATTCATTAAGACTGACATTGAATCCAGGATTGAACCCATTGTTATTAATCCTAAATGAATTCAAGTTTGTCTACTTTGAACAAAGCTGCTTGCCATCTGATAATCCAAATTTACTGAGGAAAAAAGAATGAGCAAATGTTAGAAGCAGCAGGTGAAATCATAGCAGAGTTATTAAGCCTTCTTTCAGGGGAAGCACAGGATAGATTAAATTGTTATGTTAGGCCATGTTGTGAGTCCACATCAATTTTGTCTGAGATCTTATCTTAGCTCAGAACTGTTTCCTCCTAAATTAAACTAAATGCTGAAGACATGAGAAGCATATTGACCCAAAGATTCAAAACTTTGGACTCAGCAGCCTTCTGATCTTTTGTCCACAGAGTATCGAGTTGTAAAGCTGTGGAATATGAAATAATCATGATTATCTTCAACTTGCCTAAGTTCATTTTTCATGCTGAAACACTGGCACAGATTTTCCTTACTATTCTTTTCAGAAGACGGTGATTCTGCCTGCAAGCCAATCCTACAGACTGTGGTCCCACACTAATAGAAAGTCTCATGCACTAACCATGGTCCCTAATTCTGTCTCTGGTGCTCTTAATCTCTCTTTTGCAAACACCATGGTGCAAAAAAGCGACAAACAAGAATCTTAGAATCACAACAACCAAACTGTGCTGGTGCTTTGATCAGCTGTTATCATGTGCAAGCAGGTCTCGAGATCCAGAAACACAGTGTCATTCACCTGGGACAAGAAACCAAATTTAAAAATAAGCTAGGCAGGCATTTTTTAGGAATAAGTAAGTTTCTAAATAAACCAGCTTTTTAATTCCCCCTTTTCTAGATTAGTACTGTAAATCGATATAGTCTGCACTTGGAGAGAACAGATGAGTTTGAATTGTTATTATTAAATATCATCCTGTTTCTTGCAGCACAGCCGGACAAGAAGTTTTACTCCTGACAGAAGAGTTTTCTTAGGTAGGGTCAACTTACTGACTTACTACAGAAACGATTTAAGCTCCAAGAGGTGCCATCATTTTTGAGAAAGCAAACCTCTACCAAAGTGCATCACACAATTCATCCCAGAGCACTGAAGGGATGGAGTTACAGAAGAAATAATATTGTTTAGATGCTTTTTAAAACAAATACAACGATGATACTTTAAATAATGTGATCTACTCAGCCGGGTTTCTAATTATCTACATGCAGACCGTGTTCATTCATCACTCCATTCACTTCAGCCATAATGTTAGTTAGTGGCAGACATTAACACTAAGCTGTAAGTTTGAATGGGAAGAAAAACAAGGAGAGTGCAAAGCTGTATATTAGCCTAGACAAGTAGGATGTCATTCCCAGCCTGAATTTGTTGATGACACCAGGCTTTAAGCAAGTAAATCTTTAGCTGCTGAAGCAACAGCTCACTTACTTTCAGTAATGACATCCAGGAGGCAACACAGTGGATTTACAACAGCGGGTACGTATGTACTAATAATGGCCCCTTAGCCCCAACCACAAAATAATGAGTCAACATGGAGATTCGTCTCTCCCCTGACAAATAGAGTTTTTCCTTATTTTTTGGTCTCATTTCAAATGTTCAGGAGTCTGGGTTTGATCTTTTTGGCAGTGGGAACAATTTTTGTCTGTGAAGTATTGAGCTCATGGTGTCATTTGGGCAATTTCCCTTCTCATCTAGCAAAGACTATGGAGATGTTCAACGATACACAAAGGTGTCCAGCTCCCAGCCTGGGGCTTTGTGTCTGAGGTCAGGCTTTTCTGTGGGCTGTGGTTTGTTCCCCTTTGTACCAGACGTCAGTGACCTACAGTGGTTTCCCTAAACCACTGGGTATTACAGATCCACACACAAGTGGTGAGCTCACGTGGTGGAAACAAGGACAACAAGTGTGTTGAGGAACCATTGTAGTTCTTTGTCCCAGCTAAATGATTTGACTCCCCTTCTGCAAGGTTTTCTTTCTCTATATCCTAATTCTACCATCTTCTTCCCCTAATAACAACATAAATGAGTACTCTGTAGGTGTAATTACGATAATAGTTCTTTTAGTGCAAATACTAGAAGCCTGTAACCTGTAATTCACTATTTCTGATACTTTTCTAACACTAGACATGTTATTTTCAAATGTCTAGGACCTGAAAGCTAAATTTATATAGTGATATATAATAGCAATGGAAACTAACTCTCCTCCTTTGCTCTGGCTTTATAGCTATGTTGCATCTCTTTTCCAAGTGGTGCCTCGTTCACCTATAAATATCATATCTACTACTCCCACAATGGTTCTAATATCACAGTTTAACAGGAGGAAGCAGGATACATCTCCACCTGTTTAATTCAAGGTAAGAATCTCTGAAAACCCCAGACACGCTAGCATACAATATCTTCTCTTGCATTATTCCATGGCAAATTCAGGGGCAGTAAGGGCCTTTGCTTCTCTGCAGCAGATCTACCATATCTTTTGTAACACCAGCTTACCCTTCTTTTCTAGGGGTGAACCATCACAAGACCACGACTGGAAAGTGTGGGCACCAAGCGCACAGAGAGATGGTTGATGCAGCTGTTTTCCTGACTGTTGCTGAGTGGTGGTTCAGCTCTCAGCCAAGGCACAAACTGCCAGAGGCCAAAGAAACATCGTATGGATTGTTCCTGTCCTGGCTCCTCCTCATCAGTACTTTGAGCTGTATAAAGCTCTGGGATCCAAGGCAACATGAGTGTGTGACCAGGTATTTGCTCCTCTCATGGTCTATACCCGAGGCACAGCCAAAGTATCATCCTTTGCTTCTGCAGGTAGGAGCTCAATCTGATTTACAGATTCAGTGTTAGTGATGAGCAAAACAATAATGATAAAACAACTCATGTGAACCTTCCCCTCTTCTAGACCTGACATTGTTTCATCGTTCTCTCTCAGTTTTCTGGATGAAGCCAGCATGAGGAGGGCATGCCTGCACACATCCCATTTGACAGCCGAAAAGAACAAACTGACAAACATTTTAAATATGCTGCAGCTTATCAACATCCCAGTGAATAAAGAGTGAATGATATTTTCCACCGGTTATTCATAGATGTACCTGGATATGCTGATAAACTGCCATTTAGTCCAGAGGCAGGACAGAAATAAATCACCAGATAAAATACAATATTCCTGGTGAAAACCTTTCTGGAATCTGTTTGTGCCCCAGCCTCTCCTGGAACAGGCACAGTAATGCTCCCTGAGACCTGGCAGCCCTTCTAAGTGAGCATATGGTCTGCTCAGCTCTTGTAGTACCGGTGCACGGTGAGTAAACACACAGCAGTGTCAGAGCAAACAGGACGCTGTTTAATAGCGTGAAATTCTACGGCAACTTCAGAAATGGATTTCCCTTCTCTGCTGGAGCATGCACAGTTTGTAGCAGAGGCAGGAGAAAACTGAGACAATCTCTTTGGGGGCAGGTGGTATCTGTAGCCATGTCCCATAAAGCTGATGCGGCTGTGGAAGGGTCCTGGCATATCCGAAGTTGCATTTTTCTGGTGAGGCTACATTGCCTTCATTTTTCTGATGTGTACCCTGATGCAATGTAATTTGAAAAGTAATAGGTATTGAGAGAGGGACCCAAAGATGAAAATCCCACTGGTAATCACAGCTGGAACAGGCAGAACATGAGCTGCAGTAATTGTATTTCTGAGGGAGTCAACAAAGCCAGGCTCGTCAACGCTAGTGAACAGATCCGGTCCTGCCTCTGTGCTTCTCACACTGGCAGAACACTGCACTGAAATCGTTGGAGCAGGGATCGGGCCAGGAATGAATGGCTAAGTTGCAAAGCAAATTAATTCCTGCCAAAAAAGTTCAGCTATGCTCAGAAGTATGTAAAGTGTCTGATTTGAGAAGTGTCAAGTAGCATTTGTGACCAATTATCCAAGATGAAGGGGGCAGAGCTATGTTTACACGTACTAATCTTCAGCCAAAGTTTGAAAACTCCAATTCGTGGACGCGCATCAAATTCCCTTTCCAGACTTGGTATTTGCCTACATGTACACATGCACATTGCTCGGGGATGACAGGAAAACGTGATTATGACTCGCAAATAATACAAATAAATAAAAGAAAAAAGTGAGGGAGCTGCCATGCAGCAGCAGCATGGTAATTAAGCCTGTGCTGTGACATGTGGAAAAAAATCACAGGCCACTGTGTGAGTAAAATAGCTTTATCAGCTGAGCTGAAACATGACATGTGGTGTGTCTGTGTTGTTATTTTTTCCACAACCTGCAAAGACCTGGGAAATGATCTACACAAAAGAATAAGTAAAAGCTGCCTCTGCCACCTTCTATTTAATTAACACAGGTATACCCATTTAATGCAATTAGTCAAGATGGTAGGGATTAAACGGGAACTCCAAGTTGACAATGACGATGTTACCATTGCTATGGTGTAGAAGGGCTAGAAAATGTTAGTGGTGACTAGGAACATTGTGGGTGAGAACAAGCCAGCTGGGGTATTGGGTAGGTTTCAGAGGTTTATGCAGATCTATTGAAATTTAGAGGCGGCTGATTTTTCATGTGGCCAAGTGTTTATCTGCCCTTGCCCTTCCCTTTCCCCTCTCAGACCTTCCAGGGTAACCCCCAAAGTGGCAACAACTTTTAAAGTGATTCCTCTTTCTTCTAACAGGTTCCTGATGCTAAAGGTCTGACCTTAAAATGAGCAGTGCATAGGGCAAGAATGGGTACTGCAGCGAGCTTCTGGCCTTCAACCCTTCCAAATACAGCTATTTGGGTAACCAGAAGAGTGTATTTGTGATGGGTGAGGGAACAGAGCCTCCCAGTGAAGGGTTTCTCAGTACATTAACTCTCTCACTGCTGGATGCTCTGTGCCTATGCAGGTTGTCTGTGTCTATTTAGGACCCTAAATGCAGCTTTTTAGAAGTCGGCAGCTTTTTAGAAGTCGGCAGCTTTTTGTAACTTCATGGTCGTGATTTAGTGTCTGCTGCACCTAAAACCTGAATCATTCTTCCTGGACATTTCCACATAGATTAGGGGAGAACTGCAATCACACGCTACCGTGAGTAGCTCAGACTCGGATTTCTTGTCCGCAGGAGAGGCACAGCCTGGTTTGCTACAGTGCAACTGTCCTCATTAATGTACTTCAAGCCCTGACATACTGAGACCACCATCACTGAGTAAGAAGATGTCCGAGTTTTCTGGGCTCAATTCTTTTGACCTAAGAATGTTAAATTGGGGGATAATGAGTAATAACTGTGTCCCTTTTTATGGTTAAGGCTTGCCTTCTAGTAAACAGACACAGAGATGACCCTCATGATTTCTCACAGGTCACCACACAGCCCCTGGGATGGTAAGGTTATTGGCCATTTACCAAACTCTGTTTGACTCGGGTTCGTGGGTGAAGAGATGAAAGGCACTATATTGCATTACCAATCCCTAGGGCCAGCCAGTCTCCCTAAAGAAGCATTTCATTTAGCAAGGCAACCGCTGGCCCATGGGAATTGGAGACTTAAGAAAAAGAGGACGTAGTTGAAATTGCAAATGCTTCCTTTGGGCCAATGTCTTCAAGCCACATGGAAACTCACTGCTTCAGTGTTGCAATATTTTCTCCAGGACACTTCATGGCCAGCAGGTTTTTTCCCCATAATTGATCTCCCCTTCTTTCCATCAAAACATCCATTAGGTTGCTCATGGTGTTTCTTCCTCTGCCCTATTCTGTTTTGCTCCATCTCCCTGAAGGAGATGCTCCACACCCGGGGAAAACCCAATGAAGCAGGTATGAACTGTTACCTTTTCTAAGAGCTTCAAAGTCTAGGCAGCACATGCCTTCCCCATCTCCCAGATGAAACAAGCAGTCCTGGTATCGCACTTAGAGCTGTCAGGAGCTTGGGAGGAGAGAAGCGTTCTCCTGAGCTTCCCAAACATTTTCAATATCCTAGAGCTGAGATGCTGACTGATTTTCTCAGCTGTAGTGGAGTGGTCCTTACTGTCAGGGTAGTCCAAGTGCTGCCTTTTTACAGATGATGGATGCAGCACTTACTGCTGCAATGGTTACAAGAAGGACAACTTGGACAGACCAATAATTAAACCCGGACCCACCCTGAATTTCTTATGATCTCAAAATCCAGTGTTGTTCCAAATTCGTTAGTACTGGTCAAAACTCTCCTCCACTTTTTCCCCTTGCTGTTTGTGATGTGGATTATGAGATGTTCAGAAGTTGTGTTTACTGTTTGATTGTTCTACATCACGGCTGTAACAGCGCATCTGCCGAGTCAGCAGTTCTTTCTCTGTTTGTTTATTTATTTAATACTCCATTTCCAGCAAGTTCTTGTTAGCCGGTTC
>NW_010397009.1:221250-229559 GCF_000710305.1 Buceros rhinoceros silvestris | reverse complement strand
GCTGACAACCAGGGAACAGGCAGAAGTCAGCTCAGAAAATGAACGGCTAGAAGGTAAGTGAAAAGAATAGTAAATGCAGGCCATTCATGTGACAGGATCCAATTCATTTTTATGCCAGGGAGATTCTTTAAATGGGACTTCTCCCAGTGGAGAGCTCACAATGCTGAGGGCCGCTTCACTATGAAGACAATACATAATTATTCAGAGCTTATTATTATTTTTTATCACTCGTTTTCCAGTCACACGGAGAGAAGGCACAGATGAAATCAGGACCTAGTTTATTGCCATGCACTGTACAGATCGTACGGTACACCGTTCTTTAAGAGCCCTAGAAAAGGTGCTAACTCTCTGCTTTATGGAGACAAAGGCACCCAGGCTGATGGTTGGAGTTACTGGTCTAAGATGGCAGAACCCACCAGCAATAAAAATGGGGACTCAGGCTGACACCTTCTATCCTGGGATTCTGCTGCTTGTTGCGTTAGACATAATTTATTTTTACAATTATTTTGAATCACTGAAATGATGAATTGAATAAATGCCATGTGCTTTGAAGCACTATTTATTGTATTTATGGAAAAGAGATTATCTGTTTTCTCAGGCTAGTGGAACTTATTAAGAGTGATAAACTCATCAGGAAAAAATGTAGGTTGGGTGTGACAGAGAAACCTGTGTTTTATTCCGCAGTGCCATCTTAATCTCTTGTTTTGGTATGACAGAATATGTGGTGACAGTGATACGGCACCATACTGTTCCCTGCTTTCAGGCTGGGGTCACAAGTTGGGCCTGGAAGAAGCAACTTTCATGCAGAGATGTGACCGGAATACTAATTCTCTTCCAAGGTAAGTGCATTTTTGTTTAGTTTGGGTTTTATACAATGTGTAAAGTCCATACAAACTCTGTTGTTAATCCCAGCCTAGTTGCGAAACTACCTCTGACCACTGCTTGTTCAACCCAATACAGCATACCTGTGTACCACAGCAACATCTACTCTATTTATATATTAAAATTATTTTACCAGGTCAGCCCTTTGGGATTTAGCAGATTTTATTTTATGGTAACATTTCTTTACTTTCTTAGCTAAAAAAATAACTGTCCAACACTGAATGGATACTCATTACTAATTTTCTTTTTAGTACTTGCAATTCTTGCGTTGTCTTATGCAACTTTTCCGTGTTACCTACTCTCTGTTAGTTTTGCTTGGGCACAGAAGTAGTGATAATGGATCATGTATGTTGTAGGTTTCTGTACAGATGAAACCAATGATGTGTCCTGAAGCCTGATAACTGCTCAATACCAACAACTTATACCACTCTCTATGCTATTGCTGCTGCTTTGAACCGATTTATTCGGTCATTGGGACTTTAACTACTCAGACACATTCCTTCCTGCTGTAACAGCAGTGAAAAAGGAAGGTGTGTTTTAAACCATGTAGTCATTTCCATGCTGGATTTCATGAGGGGTTATTCTTGTCTTGGAGATGAATCATTCAAATATCCTTCAACAGATTCCAGGTGAGTTACTCACATTTAGATGTTTCCAAGTAATACACAGAGAGGTGCTGAGAAAAGGATGAGTCTTTGCCTAATTGGAAAGAAAGCTCAGCAAAAGTAGATCTGAGTTATTACATGTGCTAGTGCTCAAATTCCTTCAAAGGAGACCTGGGGCCAAAGGGCTTCCACCTTCAAAAATGTGTGGCCAACAGGGATACACAGTGCCTGCTTTACTGGCTGACCCATCTGCTGCTCTCTGTCCCCAGAAACAGTTCCAGAAACGACTGAAAGTATCTGAAGGCATAAAAAGGATAATTAAGTTTCATTGTGGGAATAAGAGGATAATCTGTCCAGACAAATCTAGGACCTAGTATTGAAAACTGTAGTATCTGAATATAAAAAATGAGTAATTTTGAATAAAGACGTCTATCAGGACTGTAAATCCAGAGAGTAAAAAAGTAGCTTTGCTTAATAGAGCATCTCCCTCCCCACTCCCTCTAACTCGTTTTCTTGTTCTCCTTTTTCCTTTTGTGTTATTGCAAAAAAAGCATGTAAAATCTGATATTGAGAATGCTTTAGCTTCATTTCAATCTCTTCTGAAAATGTTTTCTTCCGCTGTGAAGATTCCTCTTACAAGATAACCCTAGCCGTGACCGCACTAGGCTTGCGGGGCCACTTTGCAGAGAGAACAGCTATATTTCGAGGAGAATCTGAGGCAGCCAGGTTTCCACTCCTCTGAGGCTCTTAAAGAGGTTTTTGAGCTGGCATGAGATATCACCTGAGACTCCGAACAAATCACGAGGTGCTTAGGACAGTATTTTCTCTGCACCTGTTTTTGCTGAGCAGAATTGCCGCACTATAAACAAATGTGAGTTTTGCCTCATTCTTAGATACTTTGAGTTATGAAAGCCCACTCTAGATGTAACGAATGTGTAGATCATTTTGAACAGATCATAATCCATTAGTAAATAATGTTCTCTGAAAATGTAGAGGTGAAATAAAGAACTTGCTACTATTGCTGAATCGGTATCAAGGATTACTGATGAGGCCAACATGATCCCGAAGCTTTGTGCTACTGGTGTTTAAATACAATGCAGAACTAACTCCAGGGTTTGGTTAGCAAATTCCTTCCTGGATTAGGATTCTCAGGATTTATACTGCTGGAAACAGAATCCAAAACTATACAAAGCTTACACGTCCCTAGACTTTGTCACAAGCCCCAGACTTCAGCTCGCTGACGGGCTCACTAACATTTGTAAAACTTCCTTTAGGCTTTTCCTTTTTGGTAGTGGTATTAATAAGCAAATCACATAGCAATTTTCAGAATGAGTATGACTCAATACAGCAAACCCATAAACCACCTATGACTCTTCTTCACCGGCTGTGAAGGAAGCCCAAGGTTACAAGGCTGTCTAAGACCTATGGCCAATTGTCAGCACAGCCTCTATGCCATGGGAAGGTCAGTTTTGAAGAAGATGGCACTTAAGGGACATCTGTGTGACACATGCTACAGCATCCAGAGATTGGCGTCTATGTATTTCGCTCTAAATCTAGAGAGGAAGTCACTAGGAAAAAAGGGAAAAAAGCACAGGGGAATAAAAGTACTTTTGAAAGAGAAGAAATCTACATTTCAATGAAAAGCCTTTCAAGGCATTTCAAATAAGAGTCTGAGAGAAATAATTACAAAGTTTGGAGAGAAAGAACGTTAGCTTTGATATCTTTTTCTTCTATGAAGCAATTAAAATAAGCAATTTTTCAAATACTAAGCAGAAAATTACTAATGGCTGAACCCAAAAGCTTTCATTTCCTTCTTGGGGCCTTTATTCTTCTAAAAAAAGACAAAAAAAATGTGAAGGTGGTTTTCCAGATAGATTAATGCATAAAGCAGTCGCTAGTTGGATGTCATAAAAACTACAGCAGCATAGAATAGCTGAGATTAAGAGCTAGATTTAAATCATGCAACAGTCCAGTTAATATCAATGTCTAATTAAGAAATGCATAAGAAGTCTGTAATGTTGATTTGATGGAGAAAAACTCTAATAGGGTTTCTTTTGGAATTTTCCATTTCAATTGCTGTGTAGACTTTTAATGGATGTCCTATCCAGTCTTTGGTATTAGCAGGAATCATCCTCAAATTAAAACCAAGGCCTAAAATGGAACACAGGTAGACAAATTAGCTCGTCTGGGAAGCAGTCTGGGTAGAATGACCATGTGAGCTCAAGCTGAAATTTTAGTACAAATAAAAGAGAGCAAATGTCTGAAACCTGGCATGGAAACCCTATCTGCTTATTGTTTTAAACAATTGCAAACCCTGTAATTTTAAACAATGCAATAGTCAACCATTTCACCACCTCCCTAAGCCTGCTGCAATCCCCAACAATTCATTCTTAGAAATCCAGACCACTAAGGATTATTAGTCTTTTCTTTTTTTGTCCACTTTTCCATAGTTAGGTATATCAGCAGGACGTAGAAGTGGGCTCGTCTTTGCTTGCACTGGGATTTAGGGCACACAGTTCCCTATCACTATCAATGAATGTAATTAATCAACCCCTCCTCTCTGGGTATCTGAAGCTTGGAAACTCTCTGAGCAAACCTAAACCGGTGGCATCCGCTGGATCACAGAGATCATCCAGGACGTTTGGTGTTTAGATATGAAAAGGGAACTGGTTTTGTGCTGCATGAAACTAATGCCCTAAAGTTGTAAATCTAGGAGCAGTGTAACTTAGTGCGCACAAATCCACGCTGCAAAGAGGGAGAAAGCATAGCACTGGGTTAAAGCAGCAGTGTATTTGTTATCATCGCTTTGGTGTTGACCCAACAAATCCGGAGGGAATTATCTCAAGAATCCAGGAAGACGGCAACTCCAAATAACCCCTCTGACCCAGGCAGCAAGCACACCGGGGAGTTGTTTTTAAGTTCATTAGAACCCATTAAAATACAATACATTGGCCATGGTAAAGTGAGGCATATGATTCCGTCTGTCTACATATTTCTTTACAGTACTAAATCCATCCAGAATTATATCATCAGGTCTTGTCACTTCTCTTAGCAAACAGAGAGTGGAAAAGACGCGGTAAAATCAGAGTTACAGTGAAAGTTTGACACTTTGAGTCACTGTCATTTCCTGAAATGTCACAGTCCAAATTCATGCCTGGCATTACTCTATTGATCAACGAAGCACAAATACGTCATATTAAACAGTGACAACATGGCCCAGGGGGATGCCCCAAGGATTTTTCTCCTTGAAAGAAAAGGGAACTAGGATGTTCTCAGTGAGGCATCTGCCTTCTGAGTGATCTAGGGGGTCTAATGTGAGGACATTCATGTCATTACAGGAGTCTGCTTTTTTTACCTCCCTCTTGACTGCATGACTGGGGAGGTACCATGAGTAAAGATGCTTCTGGATGATTGCTCAAATGGAGTGCTGCTCTAGCAGGGTGCTTTGTCCGCAAGCTTTGTTGGATTTATGCAATACTCACACAAAAAAAAAAAAAAGAAAAAAAAAGGGGAGTAGGCAGCAGGCTGTCTTTTGCAAAAACATGCAACAGACAAATATAAACAAACCTTAACTTGTCCAAAACACTTGAGAGCCACAAATTTTGTTACAGTTTTACTAAATGAAAGGAAAATTTCTCTTTTCCTCTATAAACCTATCCTTTTAGACATTACTGCAGTCATGACCTCACCGCAGTTCCTGGATTCTTTCTGAAAAGATTAAAATGAACTAATACACCAGTGACCTCATCACAGCATAAAGGACATCTTACATGGGGCGGGGGGGGGTGTGTGTGTGTGTGTGGAGAGAAAAAATCAGGAGAACTTCAGTGCTTTGTTTGCATAGAGAGTAGAAAAACCACTCTAACATCATTGTGGAGAAACACTGCAGGTACAATGACAGAGAAGCATTTTTCTATCTTCTTATAAACTATTTGGATTTGATCCTGCCTGTCACACGTGTCATCCTCTTAGCTGTCTCCACATCTGTTCCCTTTTTTCTCTGCCTTTATCTCTACCTTCCCTTGTCTGTTCTGTGCTTTTCCTCCATATTTTAATGTATCTGATTACTCGTCTATTCTCAACAACATCTAAAATACATTTTGCAGAGTGTATACATACAATCATGTTACATTAAAACATTCACACATTTTTCATCTAGAGCTTATGTTATTCTGGGTAAGAACACTTTCCTACAGGTATACACAGTTCTCAGGCCAAGGGGTCATGGATTATACCAGCCTTCATCTACTCTGAAGCTGATGTATCTTCTAACATCAGGAGGACGAGCAGGGAGGTGTTGTGTTTGCTTTGGTAGGAGAACCTATAAATTAGCATTCTTGTAACTGAGACTCCCACCACATTTTTAATGTATCCCATTCAGAGGTTGGAAACTAGAATATCTTCAGAACACAATGAGTATAGTGCTAATAATGTAATCTTGTCTCCTGTGCCTATAGGTACACCTCAGCTCTGGCTTGAGATCACACCGTTAAGCAATGAGGTGACAAACCGGTTTCCTTTCTCAAGCTGAATGTTGCGTAACTGCTCAGGGGCCTGTTTTGGTGGTGGTGGTGTTCCCTGGCTTTTCAAGGAGAGATGTGCCAGTGCGATCCGTTCCCACCCTGTACGTTTGGCAGGAGGAGACAAAGCTGCTCATTTCCATCTGTGGCATTTCTCAGCCAGGAAGAAAACCATGAGGCATCAGAGCAGCCACCTGCTAGACACTGACAACAAAACCTCCAAAACCCATCAAGTGGAGACGAATTCCCAGCAATGAAGCAAGTTTATATAGAGGGTGACGGTACCTCTCTACCCACCCAAAAAGATTTGTTACTCCTCCATGGGACAGCAGAGAAATCGACTCAAACCCAAATGCTCTGCACGATAGATCTGCTTTAGTTTAGCTAAGAAAGTTTTGATCGGTGATGAGTATTATAGGACAATACACACTGCAGCATTAGTAGAAGTCCAAAAGGCCCCAGGAGCAGTGCAGAGCATCTGTTACCCACAAGAAAATAGTGAGTGAAAGACTGTTGTAATTCCTGGCCCCAGAAGCTTCTCTGGAGGCCCAGACTTCCCGAGGCAGAGGGGAGTTGGAGAACTCGGGATGTTCAGCAAGACCTTACCCCCCCCCCAGATTTACCAGGCCAGCTTAGTCCCGGCCAAAGGAGCTGGGCGAGTTCCTCAGCTCTCCTCCAAGTTCATTGCTCTGTTGATTGTGATGAGGTATTTGTAGTGAGTGGATCAGGAGTTTGAACCAAGACAGTCCTTCCAGCTGAAGCTGTATGAACTAAATCGCCTATTCCGCCACTACTGATATAAACAATGGCCAGCTTTAGCTTAATCATCACTTCTGCCAGAGGAAGGAGCAACACTTGGAGGTAAGTTCCCCTGGATATAATTCTTTCTTTCCAGTTTAAAGAAGGGCTGCAGTTAATACGTATCCTGAGTCATATTGTGGATTTGCACCTTTCCTGTTAAATATAGCTGGTTCGTGTCCGAAGCATCGCTTCCATTCCTAACGCTCACTTATATTGTTACAACATCTACATTAGTTGCAGGTGTGAATGCCAACTGATCCACATTTCTCTTGCTGTCAGCAAGAGAGTAATGTATGTCAAAGGCCTGATTCTCAGAGGTGAGGTCACCAGGATCTCCATTTGCACATCTGCTTTGCTAAATACAAAATTCCAGAGACTTGCAAAGCTCCAGTGGGCACAATATGGGACGAGTTCACAGGGGACCATACATAAGATACTGGTTTGTGCTTCTCATTTAGTAGGCAGGTGACAGAATTTTCTCCCTATACAAAATACATGCTGTCTTAAAACAGGCAGCATTTTGCTAGTCTTCATATGTTCTATTCTAAAATTGAGAAAGGCTGCACTTCTTCATGTTACATAATACAGGAGAAGTCAGCATACCAACAGGTTAAAAAAGCACATATTACATCAAGCAGCTGCAGAAAGATGCTAATATTCAGCATGTCCCTGCTTGGACTATGCAGATACTGAGATCAGGAGTCTGCCTGATCAGAGGTCCTGGAGGGACAATGCTGCTGGAGCCTGCCTTACACAGAGGCGTCCAGGTTTGGTTTTGAGGGCTTCAAGAGAAGCATTTAAATATTTCTGCTTCAAGCTGTTAGTGGATTTTTTCATACCTCAGAAGAAGTCTTCCAATTGCACTTGATGCTTAGATAATGGTTCTTGCTAATCCTCAATATTTTCTGTCTTCATTTTACATGACATCAAAGACTAATCATATGTGTATATATATACATGCCTAATTATTCCTTGATTTCTGCTAACCTAGAATATCCTTCAATATCTGCAATAAAGATTTCCACAAGTAATCTACACAGACTTTTTTTTATCTTCATGTATGGTAAATCTTTGGCCTTTTAATGTAATCTGGTTATGACATCATGATTCTGATTATTCTGCTTACAGGACATTTCAAACACATGCATCCAAACATTATTGACCACAATACTCCACACTTTTCCTCCCTCCGTTCACTATTTCTAAAGTTTTTTTTGGATATTGGAACCAAGATTGATCTTAATATCCAAAATGAGAAAAGAGGTCATTGCTCTTTACATGTTTCATTATACGGAATTTAGACCAACCATCCCCATAGTGACTTAATTTGAATTAAACCCAAGTGATTTCAAAAACCCAGCTCATGGGGAAATCCATGAGCAGAACCCATAGGTCAGAGCACATTCCAGGAACAACAGAGTTCCCAGCACTTGACTACGCTGCTCAAAATGGACATCTCCTCAAGGAAGCTGGTAAAAATAATTTTCACAAGGATCGGAAG
>NW_010397009.1:196184-221171 GCF_000710305.1 Buceros rhinoceros silvestris | reverse complement strand
GGAAGAGATGCACTTTTAATACCGAGGAAGGGTAACACTTGTTTTTTAAAGGAAATTCGGATTCTGGAAAGGACTCGTCGTGTTGGTATGTTAAAGGCACTGTGCTGTAGCAGTGTTGCTGGTATGGCTCTTCATGGAAGTGGCTATTTAATTAAGAGATGTCCTTTTCCCCTGAAATTTACACCAGAAATTCAGAGCAAAAGTTTGTCGTGCTTCATCAGAATGACTTCATTACCCTCCTGAGCGATGGGGATTACATCTATTTTCCTGGGCTGTAGAATACAGACATAATAAACCCATGAAAAGAAATGGGAGAGAGATACCAATGAAATACAGAAAAATTTGGCTTGAAAAACATTTGAGTTCTGAGTGCATGCCTGTTAGTTTTATTTTCATTTTTGCCATGTATAATTATGAGAAACTTAGAGACAACTCGTAAGATTTTTAGTTTCTGCTGAGAATTGCCTTTTCCAAGATAATTCTGTATGCTATTACTTTAGCCCACTGGGTATCATGTCGGCAAGGTGTAAGATTATGCACATGAATATTTCTGTCTACCACTTATGCGTGCTGCGGCAATATCAACTTACAGTTTCTCCTGTCATTGGTCCTTATTCCATGGAGGATATTCTTAATTACCAGCAAGACAATTTGGTAATATCATGTAAAGTGTTACAGCATCATTTCTGTGATGATTTACACCTGCTAAGGATCTAATAGTTGAATTCTAAACCATATTTTAAGTTCAGAAGATGAAGAATATTTTTTTCTACAGGACACCGTTTCTATTTTTAATGGAAATAAATATTCTTTGTTTAATTTATTGGTGCTGTTCTTCTAAACGATACGGCACTTTTGAACATGAAGACACCATTTGTGCACATTCGTGGTGCCCTGAAAAATGTAGAGCACACTTCTGTACTGGCTTACGTCAACTCAAGTCTAAAGCCCTAAGCGCTATTTTCGACAACTGTGCATGAGGGATGTACCTTTACAGGGATTCTAAAAAATACAAAACTAAAAATATCTCCATCATAGAGCAAATTCACTATATTCCTTCCTCCTCTTTGTGATTATAGTTATATATATATTTTAACCCTTGCAGGTTTATTCCTAATTCTGTTGACTCAAACAAGCTCTGCTTTCTACTGGATTAAGGAAGGTGTTTGTACATGAGATTTGGTAGCGATGTCCCACAAATGAAATTGGGAATTTTATAAACACATCAGGGAGGGTAAGTGTCCAATAAAAAACCAAAAAAAGTCAGGTAGAGATCCAGAAATTACTGTCTACTTGTAACAGAAATAAAACAAGCAATGTTTACTAATGAGTCATGAATTTCTTTATAATTGCTTCCACATTTGGGATAACTTTTTCTTAAATCATCTACAGAAACCTGGCAATTTATGGGACTTCTGATAGTGGATATGATCAGAACAACAGATCTCATATATGATAAAAATGACTTGTGTTGGGAAGGATTTTTTGTTCCTCAAATTATTTTTTCTGAGGCTTTATTTCAACCTCCAGCTATTTTCTTATCCTCCTCCTCATTCTCTATTTCTAATATAAAACCAGGAGATCTTATCAATTTAGAGGAGAAATAAAACTAAAGAAAATCCAGGCAGAACTGTAAAGCACGGTCTGTTTTAACATTCCAACTCAGATAATAAGAATATTTTGTGCTGTACTTCTCTCATGAATTCAGTTTTCCATAGCATTCAGTGTTGTAATAATGCAAATCAAATACAATTTTAATAACTCTTTCCATTAAAATGATCTATTAATGTTTTAAGACTCCAACACTTATGAGCATGATTCTAATTGCATGATTTTGCTGCAGGCAGGTTTTACAGATCTGCTTGATCTTCGGATATTTTCACCATTTGGATTATTTCAAATAAATTAATTTTTGGAAGAGCTTCAGTCTCAGTAACAACAGTTGGGTTTGATAGTGATTGTCTTGTGGGTAATTGTATGTATCCGCTTCCACACAAGTTAAAACCAGATACATTTAGAGCTCTTTGAAAGGAGATGGCTGAGGTTTATAGGGTGACAAATGTTATGAAGAACGCTCTGAAGAGGGGTATGTTTATTCACTACATTAGTACAAGGAGGAAAAGGGGTGTAAAGTGAACAAAATTCCATTTTTGTCAAGCAGCACAACTAAATGGCAGGACTACTGCTGCAGAATAACAAAAGTATAATCAGATTTAAAAAGGACTAGAAATTCATGGAGGATAGGTCCTTTGAAACTATTAAACAGTCGTGTTTTATGCAACTTCTGTTGTCAGTCTCTCTAATGCACTGACAGCAACAAGGAAAATACCTCAGGAGAAGAGTTAGTTTGTGTTTGACTCCTGGTATTTTTCTGTATATCTGCCAGGGACTTCTGCCACAGACATGGTGAGGGGTCAGCTGGACCTTTGATCTAACCCAGCACAGTTACTTCTAGGCAAGCCAAAGGGTTGTTTGAAAGCTTGCTGCTGGTAGGTGTTCCTATCGTTCTGGAGACTGAGATGAGGAAAACGAATGGGGCAGGCCTTGTTAAGAAGGCGAGCAGGGCAGCAAGAGAAAGCAAGCATTTGCTGAGTGGCTCATGAGGGCCCTTACCTTGACATGGTCCCCAGGCTTGGCTACTGGAATGCTGGCTCTCCTCGTGTGTGCTATGATTCCTCTTGAGCATCACTTCAGATCTACAGCAGAAGATCCCCTCCTTCAAGATGAACCAAAATACCCACACAACCTTGCTCTCTTTATTCAAAGTTTCTTCTGTAGGGAATTTACTCCAACTTTTCTTCATGACAAATGTCTACGTAAGCTTGGAACAAATGAGCTAGAAGGGGTATTTTTCTTTTGTGGGGATTAAAGAATTACTGTTTACTGAATGTGGCTAAGAAAGGATTCCATGTCTGCAAAAAACAGCATGTTCTGTAGTGAATATGGCTCTACCCATGCCAACAGTGCTAATTCTTCTCCCTAGTTGGTGAATTCTGACATGACAGAAAAGAAGAAACTCTCCTCTGATACATCAGGTGTGCATTTTCCTTTCAGGATGGAGTCCTAACTGAGTTGCTATGGAGTTTGCACACTGGTGTGACAGTGCAAACCCCTTGGCTGCTTGCACAAGAGACAGAGCTCCACAGAAGCACCTGATGAACCCCCCAGGGCTCTCTGGTGCTGCTCAGTCTGGACTCCCTCAGCTGCCTCCTGGCTGCTGGACTGACAGTGACCCCAGCCCACACCGAGCAGGGGATAGATGGAGCCTTGCTGGGGAACCCTGTGGAGTTGGTTCTCCTCAGAGCAGCAGGCAGTGCCGTCGGGGACTCCCCTCGGATGGGGATGCTGGTTGAGGAGGCTTCCAGGGACTCCCCTCGGATTAGGACCCGCTGTCCAAGCGTGTCTCCCTGGGATGGAGTGACCCTCATCCAGTGCTGGTGAATGACCCTCTGGGTATCTCTAAGTGGGAGAGATACTATCAGTGAGCTGTGCACTGTGGTTCGTCTTCCTTGGAGTGTGTTCTTTGGTGCCCAGCAATCGGTGGTGCAGGAATAGATTCCCAACTGACATCCGAACCTGTCAGTAATTTGGTCAGTCGGAGTGCCAGGCAAATTTGATTGTACTAAACCCACGGTTTTCAGAGAGCTGCTGCTGGCTGGTTTGTGGGTGCCTCTGTGACAACTGGCAAAGAAATAATGTAGAAGCTGTGCAAATCCTATGACTAATTTTTACTTCAACAGAAACTCTTTAGATCTGTCCTGTTTCAGAGTAATGGAAGGGACAACAGGCCATGGGAAAAGGAAGCCTTTACGTGAGCGGATGCTCAGAGTATGGCTAATTTCAGCAGTATTTGAAATTTTCAGTGCTGGATCAACTCAGAGCATGAAGTCCTCAGAAGCCATGGCAAACAAGAACACCCTGAGATACTGAATTGATGATACAAGTGGATTATGTCTGGGGTTTTCGATAAAAAAATTTGTACTGAAAAATGCCAAACAGGCAAAAAGGTTTGGAGGGAATTGTGTGGTTCTCACAAGGCTTTTCAGCTGAAAAAAGCTGTTTCAGAATCATTACAAGTGTCCTGGTAGTTATTTTTCTAAATGAACATTTATTTGCTTGGAAATATGTGTTGGTGTTAATTTTTAATTTATAAGTGAAAGCAAAGAAAGAAATATTTTGAAATTATTGAAGCAAGTGGCTCAGTCTGATTTGTCATTTTTTTTTTTTTAGCAGCTTGTTAGCCGGATATTAGCTGAAAAAAAAATCTTGAAAACTCCCAAAGGACAGGAAAAAAAAGCAGTTTCTTACCAGTTATAAAATGAGAGAGAAATATGGTAACAGCTTCATTTAGCATAAAGATACAGTAAAATACCCACATTTTCATAGAACTTGCAAAGACTTGAACTCGGGCACACTTTGGGTTTCTTTCCAAGTGTGATGCTTGCTTATGGTAAGTGATAATGTTTTTACTAGACCTGGTCATCTACACTCTTAGATAAGCGGAGGTTTTCCAGCATCCACAATGGTTATTGTCTCCGTTTCATATATTGTCACAAGAAGGAGGGTAGGAAGCACGAGAAGGGAATTTCACAGTTTTAGGCCAAACTAATGCGTTTAAACAAAAAATTATGATTAATTCTTCACTAATTTCAAAGTGGGCTATGCAAGGAGAAAGGGCCCTGCATGCCAGGATTGGTTAGGCTTTGTAGGTGGGAGAGGGAAGGCCTGTGTAGCTACACTGTGCTAAGGGTAAGAACATCCTTAGATGCCTGCTCAGTTTGTCAGGAATTCATATTCTGAACTACTACTTCCAGCTTTCTCCAGAAGACCTTCAGTCCTTTTATCTGTGAGCTATCTCAGAGTTTACTGAGTGCCTATCGCCTCGACTGAACCACACTAATAGTCAGCTAATTACATGTGAACACTTTAATTTGCTTTATGTCTTTCTCAAAAAAACCGTGCGTGTGCAGGCATGCATGTGAATAAACTTTTGCTCACGCTATAAAATTGCAGCACTGTGTGGAACGGGTGTGCCAGCCAAAGCGTGATAAAATTCGTTGCATGTCTGCTGCCCCCTCCTCTGCTTTCCCCCCACCAGGCCACCACCAACACTTGTCATTCCTGATTTGCAGTATCACCTGTTGCTCCAAAGCCGGGCTTCTCTAGAGCAGGAGCAAAGAGGAGAAATACGTGTTTGTCATTGAACTGAACGGAGGAGAAGGAAGAGGAGAATGATAAGATCATAGCCTGCAGCACTTTGTTTATGAGAACATCCTTCCAGTGATATATGTCTGCGCCAGGTGAAAGTATTGTGTCACCCCTAACATATTTTAAATGCCAGGGCTGTCATGCAAGAAGACAATGATGAACAAGTTTAAACAGAATATGGTATTGTAGCCAGGTACAGTGTTACCCTTTTAAGGTTTGCTTCTTCGCAAAATGTTTCTGAACTCTGTTATATTCCCTTACAGAACCCCTCTCTCACAGAATTTAAACTAAATGAAGATATTTCTGGTGCAGATAAGCTGATGGGGTTATACACAAAGCAGCGCATTTTCTCACGTGGGTTTTTCAGGCCATTTCACAAGGCCTCCCTGCCATAATATCTGAGCTTTCCCTAACTTCTCAGATAGGAACCCCGCTTCACTTAGCAAAGAAGCAAAGTTATGTATACTCTGTGCACTGAAGAGCAGGGACTGCCCCAGGTCACGGCATGTCAGAGGTTTACTCAGACTAGCTCTAGCACGCTCCTGTGGACTGGACTCCCGTTAGCTGCTGGAGCTCCCAGACCACGTCATCTGGTTTGATTTCACACGGAAGAATTCGGTTTGCGTGCTCCAAGACTGCCTCTCGTTGTGGGGCAGGGTAAGCAGGGTCACTTGGGGGTTTCACCTCAGAAGTGCACTCCTGGGCCAAGGTGAAATGCTGATGTAGAAGCAGCTTCTGTCACAAAGCAGGTATGCCCAGAGCTATCATCCTATGGCAGATCTCTTCTCAGATATTTACCCTGAGCTCAACTGCACGAACACCATCGTGGTGTTATAACGCTATTGCACAATGTGACTCGTTTGCTCAGACTGACAGCCCAAATTGAGCCTTGAGAAAGCCAACATCCAACACATGACACTGGATCACTGGATACGGGCATGACCATATCCACCCTGGATTCAGGTGAAAGAGCTTTGTCACACGGGAATGAAGGCAACCGTGACACCACTGTTTTATGTCTTTGAGGCAAGTTAAGGTCAGAGCCACTCCATGAACCATCCAGGACAGCACGAATAACACTTTAAGAGAGGGGAAAGGGAGCTTCTGATTGCCTGAAAAGAAAGTTCAAGGAGTCACAATTTCTTAAGCACTTATTGAAGTCCTGTGTGGGCTTGTGTAACATGCTCAGCCTCTCCCCATCAGTTTTCCTTTCTCTAAAATAGAGATACCTTATTTTTTTCACAAGGTTATTAGGAGGATTTTCCAATTAAGGTTCTTTTATAAATGTAAGTGTCTTGCAAACAGTATTTAATCACCTGACTAAAAATGGTCTCCAAGTTCTTTCTTTAGGCAGAACATTAGTTTTTATAGGGACTAGTCACAGTGGCCAGCTTAACATAAAGCTGCAGGATCATACTCTGCATCTTTAAGACATAGTTTACTTCTGAATCAGTAAATGTACTAGACAAAGCGGCCATTATTTATGCATTCCTGCATACATGGCAAGGTGAAAATAATAGAATAAACATCATATACTTCATTATGATATCGGTTTACACTTCCAGGGTACACAAAAAGAGGCCATTTCATCAAGCTAATTGCCTGAAAGTAAAAGAGAGAGAACTTTAGCTATTAGTCTATTATGGGGCTTTTTTCTTAATCACAAATAGGGGCCGTGTGTCCCCAGGGGGATGTGTATTCTAATTTACAATTGAACTACAGATCAGAGCAATCAATCTTGTGCAGCACTTTTACAGTGTAATTGCTGCAACATAACAAATAAAAAAAAAAAAGCAGCCTAAGTCGAGTTTCAGCTTGAGGTGGAGATATTTACCAGGCATTGGTTCGGGGTGGGAGGGAGGCAGAAAGAGAAGAGAGGCGCCAAAGCCATGAATATGCAATGAGGGCTCATTAGTGCCCCAGTGTTGCCATGACGAATGGCATTATCCCCAGACTGGTGCAGCCTAAACATGAATTTTATAACGACCCATTTATCATGACTTGTCATGGGCTTCTTTACTGTACTTTCTACTGACTCTCACACCTTCCATTATCACCTCAGAATCCTTTTTTTTTTTTTTTTTGTCTTAATCTAGCTTAGTTTTTGGTAACAATTCTCAACTGATAAGAAGAGGACTGCAAATAGCAATATGCTGACGTTCAAGAGTTTGGAGCTTCCTAAGCTGAAGACCCACCGCCAAAATTGTAGGTGGTCTTCAGACCGCTTACTAGTGGATAAGTGTCCTCATTGTCACGACTATCTGCAATCTTGTCAGTTGACTCAGTAGAAAGGTCTCAGACTGATCGAGCATCGAGACAACTATCTTTCCATTCTGGCAGATGTGATGGATGAATCTGTTTTGTTGACCTAGGCCTGTCTAAAAGTGCTCTTCCTCAGCCCACTCCAGCTATGTGCACAGTATAAAAATCCACTCCTCATCTTTGCGTTGTTAAAGGTACTTAAATTGGAAAAAATAGACAAAAAGTGCTTTCTCCTCAGCTTCAGTCAAACTGAAAACATGTACTAGATGTAAATCCCAAGTGACAGGAAAAACATTTACCTTCTAGGAGCCAGAGATATTAGTCAACTCTAAAGGAAAACAAAGTTACTGCAAAGTAATTAGTGTCTGGCTTTAGCTCATTTTTGGTCACTGCACGTTGTCTCTCTTTTACTGCTGTCCCTTTGGCCTACCCGATTCCACATTTAATATACCACTGCTTATAAAGAAATCCCTGTGGCTCAGAAGGCTGAATTGCCACTGCTGGGCTAGGGCTTGCTCTCTGGTATATAGATGCTTTCATTTCTCAAGTTATGAATCTGACATCTCATGGCCAAATCCAGGCCAGTTTATTTCTGAGAAGTCTGTCCTCATTATTTACCCCAAATAGTTCCACTGTCAGTATGCCTTTTTTCCACTGTGAAGTGGCTGGAGGATCTGAAAGCATCAAGCCCCTCTTTGTTAGATTTTACACTTTTGCTATTACAAGAATTTGTCTTTAGGGATAGAGAAATCGGGCAACTTATTTCCAGCTATTACTTGGATAGGACTTCATGTTCTTAAACAAGCTGTGAGCTCCCATGATCTCTGAAAACAACTCTCCCGAGGTCTTACATCAGGATAGTCCTACAGTCCTTTCATTACTCTACTGGATGTTTGAAAATATTAAAAGGCATCTAACATCCCAGTCCAGCAATTTATAGACTCGGAGTCTGCTGCTGTAGCCCTCAAAGCCTCTATTTCTTCCACAAAATCTGCACTTTGCTGTTATTGTCACCGAGACAGGCACGTGTTTCACTGGAGGAGTAGTTTGTCAAAGCAACAGTCCATTATCCAAAGATTCATCACAGGTTTTCACTTCGGTACGCGATGGAAGAGACTCTGGATGTCAGAAAGACAGGAGAAAGAAAAGCTTCCTCTCAAAAAGGTGCTTTAGGTACACGGGCACCTTGATTAAACTGGGCATAGCTGATTAGGCCAGCACTTGCTGATGTCTTCTCGCCATTTTATTTTACTTTTTCTTTTTCAAACCTATCCACGTTCCTTTGGAATATATATACGCAGTTTTTTAAAGCCCCAGACAGCACCTTGCACAAGTCCCTGACCTTTGATGGAGAACCCCAGCTCCCACTGTATTATAAATGGTGTTCTGTTAATTATCAGGAGGCAAAAGAAAAGAAACCTCTCTTAAAGACACAAACCAGAAACAACTTCTAATATTGCAGAAAATGCCCACTGCCTTTGCAAGGACTCAGGACACAGCAAGAACTATCATTATTCCAAAGAATAAACATTTGCCTTATGACCCAAGTGATCTGGATCATCTATTGAGTGGGAGAAAGGAGAGTTGTCAGAAACAACACGGCACAGTCAAATTGTTCTTTTTAAACTCCTATTAGGAGTTTTAAAACTTACTATAGTCGGTCTTTGGGGTCAGATTAATATGCCCGATTGCTAAGCCATTATTTGCAGTTTATGTGCTGGAATAAGCAGATTCCTGTTGGAGTTGGTTTTAGTAATTCACAGGTCTCATTCAGGGAGCTTATTCTATTATTTTGTACCAACACTTGCAAGTCCCTCAGGGAAACATGCTCATCTTTCTTCTACTCACCTCATCAAAAAGATAGACGTTGAAACAAAGATTTTTAAGGCCAGCCAATGCAGATGACATCTAGCTCTATGTCACTTTAACGTCCAGTACCACTACAATCACGTCAGAGATTTCTAGGTTGAGATCAACAGCCATATGGAGGGCAGCTGCCTAAGACAGAAAAGCATTCACTAGTCCTCAGCCAATCCACAAATGGCAATCATTAAAATAAAATAATTGCAGTCCTTAAAATATTAAGTCCTTGCTTCTAAACCAACAGGCCCCCAATGATAGGAAACACCCAAATTTCAGGAGGAAAAAGGCTACTTTCATTATCACATGAATCCAGTTTACAGTAAAAATACTGGCTCTGAGAATGTTTCAGAGACATTAAGAAATACAAGCAAGATTTTAAATGGAAGAGAAGGTGGGAATAGTTGTTTGTCCCGAATTCAGGGGAAGTTTACTGAAGTGGGTTGTGAGCAAACTCACACGAAAATTCTGCTCCAAATGTAAATTTTAATGCAATCAAATCCTGACTATATAGTAAAAATCTGCAAATTTATATTCTTACATTCTATAGTTTTCTATATTTATGGTTAGAATTCACAACCTTATGATGCAAAAACCCAAAAACTAACCTAAGAAACTTGGAAAAGGACTGCAGGTGTGGCTACTATATAATGCTGTTCAATATCTGCTTGATTGACATATTTTAAAAAAAGGTGGATGCTATTTCCCTGTATAAAACAATACACTTTTAAAGACATGATAAAATGCTAACCCTGAACACAAATTCTGAGGTGATACTGAAGTATCTATCTGAACACCTAGGGAGAAGATATCCCTCTGGTCCTGTAGGGACTGCTGGTGGTACTACGCTACAGAGGCCTGACTCAACATTTTTTGCTGCATCTTTTTGTGGACAAATCCATCCCTCCTTCCTCAGTTGTGTTTCAAATACGGCCTAATATTTTTTTCCTCCTTTCAAAGCTTAGCTTTAGTCATCCTAATGAACTAACGACCTTTTTCTCTGGGTAGACTTAGCTTTGTGTTTAAGATTCCTCTGCCTTTCTCTGTGAGGAGCCAATGGCTTGCTCCTCCTCACTTTTAAACAAACAAACAAAATGTCCTTCTCCCTCCTCCTCCCCACTTTCTTTAATGATATCTTCAGTCATTAATGAGTTAATAAAAATCTCAAAGTCATCTGGGAATAGATAAGGGGAAAGAAAGGAGAGTATTGTACACATAATGACAGGCTCCCCGCTGGCCCTAAGATGTCATGGGTCAGCCATGTCAAGAATGTGTGTGCCCAATCATCTGCTGATTTTTATCAGCAAGGCCTCAAGCAGAATCTGACACGGCCAGTTTGGGAGTTACAATGAATAAACAATGACTTCTTGGATTGTTGGCGGCTGTATGATAGAGTGAGAGGGTTTATATATACTAAAACATGATGACATTAGCAATCAATATACCAATTACTGGACAAGTTATTGGACGAAGAATGCACATGTCTTCAGCTTTGTGTACTTCAAACATACTATCAGCAACAGAGACCACAGAAATAATGTTACTTAACCCTTTGCGAGCTGGATATGCTAATACCTGACGATGCCTTCAAGTTTCTGAGAACATGTGGTAAAAGAAAACCTGGTCTGACTTGGCATGTTAAGCCTTTCAGATAGAAGACACAAGCCTGACAAATTTCTTTTTCATTAGGACCTGAGGAATAAAGGAATATATGTTTTGAGGTGAGCAGTCAGGTGATAGAACAATGGATTCTAACAAAATAGAATTGTTCTCCATAAAATTTCAGAGGAAATAGATTTCTTTTCATCCAAACAATCTTAGCATATTATACAAACTTCATCACGGACAGTTTCAAACGTATCTTTTACAGGACAGTTAGGCAAATATCCTGACAGCTCCCACCTGCCTATTCTGCAGTGGAGAAAGGAAGATAAAACTCTGACATACTTTTCTATTCTGTACTAGAAATGCATTTCTGTATCCAGTAAGTGACCATCCTCTTACTTCCTTTAGTCAGCTCAAAATACTCAGTGTTTATGAGCTTGTCTTCTGTTATTCTGGAAGTGATTGTGAAGATTCAATGCCAGTGTTATAATTAAAGCCAGAATAAAGTGCAGTTAACTAAGTCTCCTACTTCAAAGCTCGAATACAGAAGACAACCAAGGCTGTCAGTGTGGCAGGCAGACCTGCTGTGTCTGTGGGCAGAGCAGAAGCACTGTCCAGACTGATGTTAAATAGTGTCAGCTCTTCATTGTCCATTGAGATGGACAAGTCCATGATCTAATGGAAAGCTCATGGGTTTTGCCTTGAGATACATCATTAAAATGATGTGGGAAAGATTTTACGATGGTTCTCCATCTTTTTCTGGGTAGCCTGTGAATGACAACTTCTACTACGATCTGGCAAGCAGCAATGTCACATGTCCTTCAACTTTTGCTCAGGTGAGAGCAAACAAGTCAGGGCATAAATATAAAATCTAACTTTGTCTGCTGGGGCATCAGCCAATGCAGTAGAAATTGTGTGAAAGTGGGGAGGTAGAAAAGTTCAGACATCAAACTGGCCCTGTGTACTTATTGCATATCAGGGGCTGAATAAAATCTTCAGATACACCTCTTACAGTTCACTTTTGCGATGTAAGGGCTGAAGCATTATTCTAAATTACAATCAAATCTGCTCCTGCTTCTCAGAGCGCTAAGCACTTCTCAGAGTTGTGTTGGATGGTAATGGCAGAGGGACCAGTCTCAGCCAAAGAATAGATGAGACTGTGTCTGGTTTTAACTGCAACGGTTATGAAATGTTCAGCTGGCTCCTTTCAAACGGCTCTTCACTTCCCATTGAATAAGTTCTTGAAAAGTTTGGAAGTGAATTTGTCCAGCACATCTGATATGAATAACAAAGTGCTTTCAAATGTAAATGTTTCATAAAATAGCACCATTACCATCCATTACAGTGAATACAGTTAAAAAACCAACTCAGTAATCCCGCCTCTGTAATTTACAATTAACTTTTTGCCTCAAGGTAACAGCTACACTCACAAAAATAATGGTAATAGATTGACCTTGTTATGAATGGATAACAAGCTGGAAACAATATAGTTTGTCACAGAGCATTAACTGTTACTGTTGAAATTGTAAATAATGTGTATAGAACTTACAATGTAAATGACTCCCCTTAAAAATATTAATTATGTCAATTAAACACTTGATGCATAATGGATTATTCTGAGAAGTATTTAAGTCCATGTCAGACCGAGCACACCATTTTCTTAGATCCTGTTCCTAGACTACTGGAACATCTCTGGCTCTGCTCTGATGGATGGCTCGCTCTGGCTCAGGGTGGATGAAGGGCTTACAACAGAGTATCACCTTACATTAAATATATGCTGTCGCTTCTTTTGCTTGCATGCTTTTTCACAGAGTACATCTTCAGAAGATAGACTGTCTGGAGACATCTGTGATGCTTTTAGGCTGCTTTGGAAAGTAATGAAGAGCAACTCTCATCCAACAGTGCTGGCTATGTGCGATACAGAGCACTCTACTGACTTCTATGCCGCTCTGTAATCCCTGGTAATTGGACAGAGGAAAATAGATAAACGTTTTACACCTGAACTGGCTGGTTTCTCACACAAGCCAATGAAAGCCATGAGGGCTGATGATACTCAGCTGATCTCCACTCTGTTGCATCCTTTGGAGCCAGGGCTGTGCTTATCTGGGAGGAGGAGATTGCTTTCACATGGCTTTAGAGAGTGCTGCGAAACTGGTATAAAACACATGGCATAGAAAGACTAGACTTTTCTCCCAGTGCCTGGAGAACACTAACTCATTAACAAGAGACTAAACCATATTTTTGTGATTCCCAACCACATAAGCCCTCCTCAGCTGTAGCTCAAGACTGGACTTAACGGCACAATACTTCAGTGTTCTGGCCAATTAGCACGTGTAGACTGTTGCATTATAAAGGAGGTATTCCTGCAAGATTATCCACATAGAGAAAGGGATATTAAAATGACAAGCCACCAAGAGGTCAAATAACCAGTTGCCAGAAGTTAGAATAACTAGGCTGTGGAGCAGCAATATCTAAGGAGCTGGCGTGTGTCCCAGGACTGGTTGTCACACAAATGAAAGAAAAGACAGCTGGAATCTTTTTGGACTGACTGTTATTTTCTCTGGATGTAGTGTAAATCTATTGCTTTGGTTTTTCAACAGAATGCCTGAACTGGGAGTTGAGAAACTGATTCTGTAAAGTATAAGATCTCCTTATACTTAATTTTTCCATGTGTGATCTTTCATCTACTTTGTTTAGCTTTATCCTTTGGGATCAAGGACTGTTCAGTCAGTCTGAGCATAAAGAGCCTGCTTATAGTTAGGGCTCTTCAGTGCTCCTGTAATCCAAGCAAATACATTACATACTCTCTTGCCAAAAGGTGTGTTCTGCCTGGGCAGAAACAAAAGTCACTGCACACGTATAACTGAGCAGGCACCTCTTTCCCCACAATGGGGTCAAAATCCCAGCACAATACTGGGTAAGGAACACTCAGATTTCTCTCCGCCAAATGCTTTTCTCCAGGCAGCTCTGGTTTCACCTTCAGTTAAAGTTTAGCTGCTTGCTCCATGTTCGGTGCCATCTCTTTAAAGATGTACATCTGAATGGGCAAGAAAGTCAGGGATTAGCAATGGGCAGAGGTCAAGTCCGTCAAAACTTTAAGCATGTTGTTGGTTGTAAAAAAGATTACGTTACTGGCAGCTCTTTGCCAGATCAGTACTTCGATGCCAAATGTTAATCCTTGCTGGGGACAAGATGACTTGTAAATGTTACAGGAGAACATAGCTTTTCCTGTAGAAAACAGGCATTTATGGTTAAAACAGAGGGATTATTTTCTCGTGCTTGTGTTTGCATTTCATGCCAATTCACTCCTGCTTGCTATGAGCTTCGCTTCAGTACTTACATTTAATCGCTTAGGATCTTTATTTGTATAGCTGAGGAGAGTATGGTTGAGTTCTTAAAGCACTGGGGAGCAGAAGAGCCAGAGTTCAGCCTCAAGTTTTGCCAGAGCACTTACTCTCTGACACTGGGCAAAGCCTGCTTGCTTGCCAGGCCTTAGCTTTTCCATCTTTAAAATGGAGCTGCATGTAAAGGATCCTGTAAAATTTCATTTACGACTGAAGAGTGTTTATTGGGTTTATAAAGCAATCTATTTTAGTGTGGCTAACTATTATAACCGTGACTTTATAAGTCACGTCCTTTCCTACAATTAGATAGCTTTGGATGAGCTTGTTCCCAGGTCAGGTGTTTACACCAGGACAGCCAAGGCATAAGCCAACACAAGATTTTAAAATAACAGAAGACTCAGCTGGCCCACGGTTTATTCTGCTGTAGACCAAGAGCATAACTGCAGCTGTTCTGAAATGTGTGCAGGACAGCCAGGAAGTCAATATTGCACCAGTAGCTCTCCAGCAGCTGACTGCTCATACAGTTACACTCCAGCACCCAAGCTCTAAGAAGTCCTTTGGCTGTCCCATATGAACGGGCAGCAAGCAGATCTGGGCACAAACTGTGTTCACACCTGCTTTTGGTATCTTGAAATTCTCAGTGTTTCTGTGCCTCAGTTTCTTATCCTATTTAGGGGGACTTAATGAAAGTCTATTAAGGCAGAAATTAGTAAAGCTTCACTTTAAAGGGTCTGATGAGGTCAAAACCACTAGTGCCTGATGCATATGGGGTCTAAAGTAAAGGGGACTATGTGAGTTCCCAGGTAGATTTGATAACAGAGTTCATAAAATAAGAAAAGCAAATTCAGTCTGGGGAAACCTGAGCCTCTAGGTTTCATGCCACGTACTCTTAGAACATATAAAATAAGAATATTCTGGTAGAAGGGGATTCAATATTTTTTCTGGCAATAAGTAAAAAATTATATGCTTCATACTAGGTATTAAATTGTGTTAGTTCAGTTTTGTTATGCAGATAGATTTTTCCCCCTCCTCTTTTAGTCTTTAAAATGTTTTGAATTAAAATAGCTTACTCAAGGTCACCAAAGGCATATGGTCCTGCTCAAAACTTTAAACAAAACATTAGTTTTTACAACCTTTTGTAATTTGGTATTGTATACAACATGGTTATAGACGGAGTTTCTGTAATCTTTGCAGTGGGTGACAGAAATATGAGAGCCAAATTTATAAGCCATTTAGTGAAGCATTTAATCAATTTCATGCATAGGAAATAACTCCGATTGCTTTGCTTTATCAATCTTGCTTTCTCAGAGACCTGCAGTCACCCCAACCTCAAAACACTTAAGTGCGCGTGGAAGAACCATATGCAAAAATCTAACGCTGTACATGGTGTCAGGAACATCTGAGGACCGCTTAAAATTACTTGCCAGCATCAATAATCCCTTTTGAGGCTGTTAATGTAGTTCAGAAGGCAGGCAGAAAACCTAATATTTATAAGAAGTTGCATAGCCTCTTTTTAGAGAGTTTTTCATTAAACACCCTTTCTCTAGAATGAGACTTTGACACCGCGTAGTTATGCAGATTAAGCTTGCCTCTGAAACTAAAGTTTTAGTGTATGTTTCCTTTAATCACTTGCAAACATTTAAAGATCATCCCTGCATTACAAGTCCTGACCCATTTCCATAAAATATGCCTAGTGTATCATTTGACAAGTGGAGAGACACTCGGCTTGAGACAGTACTGCTCACTCTGGCAGTAATAAGAAAAACAACACATTGACCTCTAGACTGTCTTAAAGCCCCTTTAAGAGTAAAAAGTCACACTCAAACCAGTACATTACCCATAGCTGTAACTGTGGGAACCATCTGGGGACTTTATCTTGTAGGAGGTTCAACCAGAAGATTAGAGAAGTTCCTCTTCTGGTCTTCAAACCGTGGCTCTAGATGGACCACCTGACCCTTGGCATTGGGCAAGCAGATAGGAACAACACTCCTCACACCTTCCATAAGGCAACTGATGAACTGGAAGATCATTCACACTGTCTCTTATCTAGTGGCATCTTGGAGATGGGATAGGAGTGGTCTACAGTTACACACCAGAACAAGCTACTACTCTTTCTACAGAAGGCAAAGAAAAATATTGTCCAAATCAACCTCACCCACTTCTGTATCTGAAATTCCCAGCTGCAGTAAGAGGTAGGGCTTAAAAGACTATTTCAGAGCACACTTTTTTCCTCATGTACTACAACAGCTTCTACAATATCCTAAGCAGAGTACTACACAGCGACTTTTTTCCTGAGTGAAAAATTCCTAAAGGAGAAAAAAGGCAATCTCTCCGATAATCATCAGCTGCTCAACTATATTAAATTTAGACAAGGCTACAATAGTGCCAGAGTTGTCCCCTGCCCTCTAAAATTAGAACTAAAAGAATGGTGGGCATAGCGCTAAATATATAACTCATTTAAAAATAATGGGCTCTCAGGCTTTCTTAATGCTTGTAAAACTGATCTTCATAAATCCCTCAAGATCTGTTTGCACAGCCAGCCCACCTCCATCAGCCCCAAACGTGTTTCAGTAGGGTACGTCCTCTCCTGAACAGCTACTTTTCTTCACAGTATACAGGAAAATAAGCAGTAAAGGTTTGCTGCAATACATTCCTTCTTTATCTAGGAGGATAGGAGCTTAACCTGGGCTCTGCTTTCTATGTAAAAAAAAAAGAAAAAAGGGGGAAAAAAAAGTAGAGAGGACATTTACTCTCTCTCATAAGCATTAGTCCTTGGAAAGTGGATAGAGATTATCTGTTAGAAATGATCACAAGGGTAAGCTTTAGCCCTTCAAACCATGGAAAAACCAAAGCAAACTTCTACAAAAAAAGAAACCCCAAAACAACGCAAATGTAAAAACTTATTCCTACTTTCTGAGGTTCAGCAAAACCTAATGTTAACACTTTTTGGAATAAATAAGTAGAATGAATTAAAAGCCACTTTACATAAAGATAAAGCCATGGAAAAACCTGCAGGAGAGTAGGTTCCTCTTTTCAGGGTCAGAGCAGATACTGCCTACAGGATAACCTCACCTTTCTCCTCTTTCCAAACTCCCCTCTAACACCCATGAGACCCACCAGCAACATATGGAGAGAAGCACCCCTAAGGCTGCACTGAATTTATAGTCTGCTGGGACCTGGCATGTAAATTGGCCCAAAGGAATGCTGGGATTTTGGAGGGCTTAGAAGGTTCCATCTCATGAGACTAGGGGTGTCTTGAAAAATACGGGGTTTTATCTGACAGCTGTTTCTCTTTTTTGGGTATTTAAACTATGAGAGCATCTGCAGCAGACGGTGAGCCTTTGAGAAGAGCAACAAGAGGGGATGGGAATCATTTGCTTGGGAGTACCTAGGAGTCCCTCCCCGGGTTGGTGTGGTACTTCCTTGGGGTGGGGAGAACAAATATGGGCTCTATAAAAAGCCAAACCCTGCTTTAATTGGGAAATGAGGGATGGGGGTTTTGTATGCAGTGGGTTGAAGCAGCTGCTGCTGTGTTGCTACAACATTTGGCTAAAAGATAAGGGTGGGTTTTTTTCCCCTCCCTTCTTTTAGCTGTTCTTTTTTTCATCCCTGTGCTTATGGGAAGCTGCAGAGGGTTTTGGTCTGACCTCTTTGCCTTCTGTAGGGCTGTGAGAGTGCCTGTGCCACAAGAAGTGGGTCTGGACTTGATCTGCTGCAAATATAAATGCTTGTTAGGGAAGCAAACAGGTCGTATTACACCATTCTTATACCTTAAATAAATCAAGAAAGGTGTAAATGTGCTAGTCATAAACTTAGTTCTCCCTTGGGCTGCTTACATGAGATGTTTTGTTCTCTTCCTTCCCCCCTTGCTCTACCTTGGTTCGTTTGGTTGGCATCAGCTTATTGGAGGGATTTGCTAAAAATAAGAACATTAGAAAGGCATGTTTTCTGTTTGCTCATCTGAAATATTTTAGGAGGGATTAACTCTTTTAATTCTTCACCCCATAAATTTGGGGTTCCCTTTCTAGTTCTGTTTTGCAGAAATGTTAAGGCAATAAAAGTATAAGTAAAAGAAGCTGCAGCATTTTCTTTCTAGATAGAGATATACTTCTTGCAAACTTAATCACCAGATGATTTTTTTTTTTTTAATAAATAGCAAATGGAATACAAATTTCTATGGTTCTCTGTTGGAGAAAGATCCTACTGGGAAAAGTTTCTCACAGCATGAATCAAGGTTTTTGGGAGGAGAAAAATAGCATAGGAACTCAAAGTTTTTTTTTTTACAGGATTCCATCATGTGATGAGAAGGCAGTGCAGAGCTTGTGCCTGGAGTTTGTGCTTTTCGTGTGAGGGACATCCCAGTTTGTGTCCAGGGATCTGCAGCTGACTGATGCTCTCAAGGTAATCCCCAAAACTCAGCTGGAAGAAAGGCCATTCCCCACCTTTTATCCTCTGTATCCCCAAGGAAGTGGAGTTTTTTATTTATTCTTCTTTGCTCATGAGAATGTAATCTTAAATCTTACCTCTAGGAGAATGCCTTCACTGTCAGTCAGTGGGCTCTTTCTGATGAAACTGGTGGTTTTGATGACCCTGTTCTGGAAATGATTCCTTTGTTGCTCCTAGGAGCTGTTTTGCTACTTTGGACTTTTCTGAACTTACTTTAGAGTTGCTCAGCCTTTACTAATGAAAGTAAATGCAAATTAAAGAAATGCCACTGCTCACTCTTCAAAGGTAGTTTTCTTGAAGCAAAATAGACACAACAGTTTGAAAACTGCAGTCAACCTTTTTTTACTCTTTAAAGAACACAATATTTTATGGATTTAATTTATACACAGAAAAGAGGGCTATTCCCAATATTATCTTTATCTTCTAGACATAAATAACAAACAACTTCAGTAATCAAAATTTACTGCAATTGTAATAGGTTTTGGCATCGTTTATGTATCGCAGGGAATGTTAACGTAATGTTGACTTTCAGGACTGAGGCCAGGTTTTTCTGGTTGTTGGGTTTTTTTTGTTTAGGCTGGATTCATTATAAAAAAAAAAGAACAGTATATTTGTGGTTTTATGGCATTCAAGAGATTAATTCTCATAAATAACCTTGTTTATATCTCCTAATCAGAAAGCTGAAATTATCTGTGACAATGTGAACACTAAAAAGTTGTACACTATGAAAATATTTCAATAATTAATGCATGCGCTATCTAGAGCAATTGACAGTGAGGTCATAAACATAATGGGCCATCTGTGTTTGATTTGTATCTGAAAATGCTTAAAGGGAAAGGCAGGTAATTCAGGCTTCTCTTACAAATGTAGACAGGCAAGATTTTTCACCTTCTCAGAAGGCTGTTGAACCATTTCATTTCTTTAAAGAAGGAAAAAAAGTTCTTCCAGGCTAGAGCCTTTTAACACGTTTGCATTTTGCTCCTGTGTTCTCTGACAAACAGCATGCTGGTGGGACTTTTAGTTTTCTTTTAGAGTACACAGAGGGTTGTCATTCTCCCTTATTTACTTTGTATTGTTTGCTCTATAAAAAAAGTGCCACTCCAGGCTCCTGAGCAATCCCAGTAGTTCACTTTGAATTCTGGGACCTGGGTTTAAATAGTTGCCTTTGGACTTTTCCAAGTTCAGATCTGTACTGGGCTGTCGAAAGACAGCAAAACTTTTATACGGGGATCTGGCTCGTTGCACCTGGATTTGTCCCAGCTTGTCTCCTGAACCTTTTCTCCCTTGTGAAAGTCAAGGTTCAGGTTACCTGCCTATTTTGGATTGGATTTAATTTAGTACTAGATTTCTGCAGTGTAGTGGGGAGAAATGGATTGTCCTGCTATCGTTAGGAATAACTTTTTATCTCTGAACTTATATGTGTTGACATAAAGCCAATATCAAGCTGGAATGATTCAATAAATAAACAACCAAATACCCCTCTTGTTTTCACTGGCTGATCTGATGGCAGCCGGGCTCCTGCTCTTGGCACTGGCTGAGGCTCTGCTGAGGGAAATGCCATTATCTGTCCTGTGCCAGGTGGAGTTAATACATTCTTAGAGACTGAATCCAGACAGGACTTCTAAATGATTTCATGTACCTTCTGTATATCAGGGCTATTAGATACTACAAATTACCTATGATAAGACCAGAGATTGCAATCTATTTAAAAATCCGTACAACTTCCCCTGCTCTGCTCTGCCCTTTCTTGTTGCCCAGATATTAAGAGTAGACAGAGAAGAGGTCATAGCAAGGCAGCACTAATGTCTAGAGAAACTGGCTGAAATACATCCAGGTAATCCCGCACAGTAAGAATTCCCTCACTGTCCCTGACAATCTGATCTGGGCTTAATGTCCTTCTCATGTCTGAAACTTGTGAGCAGTGCGATCCTGAGCATGAAAAGAACAGACATCAGCTACCACCTGTGAGATTGCTCCATTGCCCCCCTAAATTTTGACCACCTCTTCAGTGTCTCATCCCTAGCATTGTAAAATCTTTGATGTAGACAAGGGAGAAAAATCCTGGAATAAAGCAAGACCAGAAGCTGAATTATATCACCAAAGTGTGAGAATTATTATTGATATTGTGAATACCTGTCTAACACCCAGGACTCTGAAGCATAAATATTTTCTAAATGTTGAACCACAAGGGTAATAAAAAAACCAAGGCAAGGCCCCAGATTCACAGAGTAGTAAGAGGAAGACTTTGGTCTATGGAAGCTGAGGCTGGCAATTCACACCTCTCATTTGCATAAATAAACATCCTTCTTTCTCTATATCCTCTCAAATATGAATGCATATAAATTGCTGGGTGTTCCAAGTCAGACCATGAAGGAAAATTCAGTGTTGTCTCAACTGAAGTGGATAAACACCCTTCACCTGTGTTTATCTTCAGCTGTACTGGTGTATCTACATGTTGAAGAATTCCTCCGAAGAGCTACAGCAGAACTTTTTTTTAGAGACTAAATTTTGCCTTAAACACTTCAAGCCCACTAGTCTCAAAGTTTCACACTTTTCAGTACTGGGAAATAGCACCTTACTTCAAAGCTGAGTTTCTGTAACTTCTGTTTCCACTTTTGCATCTTGTCACGCTGTTGGCAGCAAGGTCAAATGCCCCGTGTTACCCAATATTCTCCCTGTGTACCAGTACTACTGCTTAGAAATCCAGTCCTCCTTCCTTGTGTTAAGCTACAGAAGTTGAGATTATTTTCATCTCCTATGGTCTTTCAGCTGTTTTGAGACACTTGTCCATTCTACCACAGTAGCTTGTTCCCTGACCTTTGCTGTGTTTAGCTACATCACAATAAACACAGGCTGCTCTAAATCAGAATTTTGTCCTCTTCTCTCATTTGCCAACATAATAATTCTTCCTGGCATCCACAGATTTTTATTAGCACAATTTTATGTCCTATGTGAAAATTTCATAATAAAGTTCATTACATTGCAAACTGCAAGTTGGGTCAAACTGAAGCAAGACCTGACCCAAGCATAGTCTGTGGCATGCTTAGGGAAGGATTATTAGAAAGAGGACTCTGTACCCTCCTGGTTTCATAATCAGCAGTTAAAAGACATTCAGAGCTGATGATTAATATTACTCAGTGAAGTTTCATGTTTTTTATAAAAGCACATACACTTTTGTTCTCTGGAATGTCTATGAAAATGAGTTCCATCATTTAATTTGTGCTGAAGAGAAAAATACCTGCTTATAACAGGTGCCCTATAATTGTATAATGAAAAGTACGAATAATCATTCTCTACTTACCTTCTCTATTCCAGATTTTATAGGCTAGCTATCATGCCCCCTCCTTCTTTTTCTCAGGTACTTAGACAGCAATGTTTTATAATCTTCTGAGTCAGAATGACCAGAAATATCATGGGTTTACACATGGCATGATGTTTTCTGGATTTTCGTTCGCTGCCTCTGTTATTGTATCTTATTTTCCCTTTTGTGGAGCACTGAACTGATGCTTTACAGTCAATTGTTCACGGTCACTGAGATCTTTCTGGCATAGACATGTCTAGAGCCTGTCGATGTGTCTGTATCGTACTTGCATTGTTCTCCACCCAATGACACTGATTTTCTCCTGTTTTTCTGATACCCTGGCACTTAGTACAGTGAGATCTTTTAGCTTGGATAGTCTCAGCTAGTTCTCTGTCATTTCTCTATGTATGATCAGCGGAGCTGGTAACAGACTCTGGGGAAACCCTGCTCGGTGTTTATTCTTGCAGCCATCTCAGGAGAGCTCAGTTTCAGGGCCTTTACTGTGAGACCATCTCAAAAACCTTTCTAACAATACGTGTACCCTTCCTGGAGATGCACGTGCATTTGTTGATTCCTTTGGCAGGAATTTATTAAAAGGGGTTTGTGCGGACCAGGGGATAGTGCTGAGTATCACTTGCCATTAAAAACTCTGGTGGTTTTGCTTAGTTAAGTTTAAGATCATTTCAAAAGCAGGTGTGGTTTTCTACTTAGGACCGTGGGCTGGCACTCAGGATATACAGGCTGCACACCTCTTCCAAAAACCTGTCTTACTGAGCAAGTTGTTTCATCATTACGTGGTGCAGTTGCTCAGTGGTGTGATTACCACCTATTTCTTCCTTCTTTATTTAGTTTCTAAGCTTTTCAGGATAGGGGCAGCATATTTATATGTACATTTCTTTAAACCATTGTGTGTAGTAACTTTGGATAGTGTCATAATCCAAGTTGATTAATGCACTTGTTAAGGTCAAGCAGTTTGATAAGGGCATTGGGTTAGTGCTTTTAATCAAGTTCTGTTTCACTATTTCAATTATTTTTTTGAATTTTGGTGGTACATTATCTCAATGGAAATATTTGTTTTGGCCAATAAAGCAACCACCATGCTGTAAGCAGTTTTCACATTCTGTGTTATTTCAAGTAAAATTATTTTGCTCTTATTCTGTTTTAAAGAAGCTAGTTGGACTCCAGCACTAATGTCAGCAAAAAAGCCAAGGACTTTTTTTTCCAGAGGTTTCACTAAGGTGTGATAATGGAGAAATGTGAAGAGAACAAAAAAAACCCCAAAACCCACAGTGTCTCTGCACTGAAGATGTTGTGCCTCAAGAGTCTGAGTAATGACTGTTGGCTCAGTGACCATAAAACAGACCTATAAATGCAGAATATAAGATCTGAATGTGGGCATTGCCTTGCAACAATTATGCCAGCAGCTAATGGTAATATCCAGTGGGTTACCCATCCTTCCCTCTCACCATTTAAAGTGACACCATCCCTGTTTTCACTCTGCATCTATCATAAAGACACATTGATTTCCTTTTGGAGGAAAACACATATTTCTTCCCTCCTGCCAAGGAGATAAATCTGACAGATTTTAATCAAATGTAGTTGTTCACAACTATAGAAATGTTTCCAGTGTCACAGATTAAAACCTCTTTTTTTCTTTTCTTTTTTGTAAAGGAGGAGTTTTCTGGAAGCCAAGTTTATTTGGACGGTACACCTGTGCTAAAAATCTTACTATATGCACCAGCAGTTAACATTTCAGAATGCCCTATGGGCAGGTTTAACTTTACTGCCCTCCAACATAATGCCTGTCTTGTAGTGCTAACCATGAATACTGCGATAGTTAAGGGTCTGTCAGTGGTTCTATCATAAACTCCTCTGTTTCCAGGGTTTTTATAACCCCGCCATAAAAACTCTCTCCAAGCTAAAGCTTTGCTTACCAAGGCAGACCTGATTCTGATCTTGGAAAGGCAGATGATACATAACCCTCTGACGCTTCTGAAATTAGCTATGATCCCCAAGGAAGGGCTCTCACGAACTGTGGGTGCCATACATGTCCAGCAATATATGATAGATGAAAAGGGAATAGTGTCTTAGAAAGGCTTTCATCCTCTTCAAATGGCAAATAAATTGGTCTTTTTACTTTGAAGCAAGAGGAGTCAAACAACACAGTGCTTTCCAATTGAAATTGCTATTTAGTCTTTTATTTCTTAGAGTAACTTCAGGAGTTCATTACTTAGCCTGGGCCACAATCTGATAGTGGAATATCATTCACTATTTAAGTACTACTCTGGATTTGAATCAGTGAGAATGAGTGTAGGAGTGGGTATCCTGAAGAAAAAGCTCAGTCAAATCTGAGTACAGCCAGTGTTCAGAGCAACGTAGAACCCATGGCTATTGTGACCCTGGAAGAAAGGAAGCGGTCTTAAAAATGTGGAATTACAGTTTAGATTTCTGCTTGTTCGACTGTAGACTTAACCCATCTTGTAGACAAGGCCGCCTGCAATGAGCTCCAGAGGTAGAGGAAAGGTTGGTGTGTAATTATATAATAGTATAATATATTCTGTAAGGGCAGTGAGTGTAGGTTTGGCAATAGGTTACACATTCTTCAGTAAAATTAGAATGTGAGAGAAGGATACCGGCTGTATTATGGTTCTGATGCTGTGTTAATGTTCACTAATTAAAAAAAGCACAGTTTGGATACTGGAAATGTCTTTTTTGGGAGAAGGAAGAAGTGTTAAACTCTGCCAGGTTATCCACTGGCTTTCCATTGTATGGTGGTAGTTGTCTACTGATGCTTGAAGAGCTCCAGTCTTCTTTATTTTGTTGCTGAGTGCTCCAAAGCTATTCAACTATCTTGAATTTGAACCTGCTTGTACATCTGGTCAATGCTGAAGAGAAAATAAAGGCAATACCTTAAATGTGACAATTCAGATCCAAGAAGAGCAGGCCAGGGCTGAGTCCTGC
>NW_010397009.1:156881-196112 GCF_000710305.1 Buceros rhinoceros silvestris | reverse complement strand
CCTGCTGAAGTGTTTGGTTAATATTGAACTAATAAAGCTCCACCTCTGATCATTTTAAATCTGTATTGTAAGTCAGTTAGAGATTCTTCGCTAGCCTGAATTTGGTGCAACAAATCTTTCTGCTCCTCAGTCTGATTTCAGCCACTGTCTCCACTTGGGTAGTAGTCAACAGGCTAAATGGTTGAATTTGATGTGGGCAACAGTTGCATTAGACAACCTGCTAGAAGAGCCAGCACCTTCACACATTTATTCCTAGCCCTGAGTTATATCTCTAGTATTTGAAATTTTTACTATATTAAAATCTGGGCTCTAAAGAGCAGGAAAATAGTGACTCAAACTGTCGCCTCTCCTACAGTGGTTTTATTTCTGGGTGCCCTATGAGGCATGTGGTGTCTGTTGCTGCTCCTGTGCTTAAATGGGGAATAGGCATATTTTCTTTGCCTCATTTTCTGTTTGCTGTTTTGCAAAGCTTGTTTGAATTGATTGGGGGGATAACATGGGCCATGATGTGAACTGGCCCTGCCTTTGGGGGAAGAGAGAGAACAGCAGTCCAAAGTATGGTGAGGTCCTCAATCCTTCCCTGCTCTACTCCTGGGAGAGGCGATCTGCTTAGTTCCTCCAACTGCTTCACACTCCAACCCAAAGGAGCAAAGGAAACGGAGTAAACTACTGATCCTTCTGTTCCAAAGAGTATTTTGTAACAGTTTAAGGAAGAACTATGGAGAATGAGAAGAAATTAAGTAGGAAGGGGAAAAGTGCCTTTTAGTTGCTAATTCTACACTGATAATGGAACATTAATTTAAACCAGGACCCTTTTGGGAAATGAGTCAGAAGTAAGCCCTGGCCAAAGCCATTCTTTTAAACAGTATTTCTGCTTCTGCGATGCAGGGAGCTTTTATGGCTCCTGCCCCTAAGACAGATCGTTCAGGCCTTACACTTCTTTAGATCTAAGCCAACAAGATGATGTTGTGGTGACCAAGCTTTTCCCTAAGGCTTGTGCTTTTATGAATCTTCTCTTCAAGAAGCAGCAAGCGAGCAAGCTTCTCCTTTTAAGGAGTCTAGTGGTCTTGGGGTGGATTTGCAGGTTTAATTCCCATCAAATGCTAATAGGAATTCCTTGGTCAAATCCTCTGCCCCATCCCTCTTCATGCCTCCCTGGGAGAAAAGAGCCATTAGTGTGTTTAAAAGTAAATTTCAAGGTTTTCTTTTTGTGTGTTCCAATGGCTGAGGTTTATTCCTCTTGTCCTTTTTATTTTATTGTGAGGCACCTTGAGTTATTTGCATGATAAGACACCCTGTAAATGGATTATATTGTAATGCATTGTGCAGATTTAATGCTGACAACAGCTCGGTTTGGAAATAAGATAGCAACTTAGATTTTTAGTTTCTGATGTACCGTGCAGAGAAATGCCTTTTGAGAAGCATGAGGCAAAGCAGGAGGGATGAGGAGGAGGCAGCTGGAGTTAAGTTGTATGAATAACACGAGGGAAGGCTGACATTAAAGAGGAGTTGAATACATTAACTTCTCAGCCTCAATGGCACAAGTGTGAGGGGCTCTCCCTTTTTCTGCCCTAACAGTTAATGTGTTTTTTCCCTTCATTTTTCCAAGGGTAGCAATGGAATGGCAGTGTTTTCTTAACAACCTTCCATATCTGGTGGGGTACCTTTGCGGTCACTATGCCCAGAATATTATGTCATTTATATGCTACCTTCTTATAAACTGAAGTTTGTCCCCTGGAGAAGCCCTATATTTCAGAAAGTGGTGAAATGGACAAAAATCTCTTTTTTGGGGGGTCGATTGCTTTTAACTCTCACTGGACCATGTAATGAGTGCTGCTGCAGGAAGTTTGGTAGTCTGAGTGTAAAGAGTGGAAAACATACCCTTCCCAGGAACAGTATGTTTAAACCCTGGCAGAAACAGCTTGGCTTTTCCTTCCAAGGTAAATATGCAGTTTGCATTGAGTGGGTATTTTAGATAACACCATAAAAAATACAAACTTGCTGTGGAGACTAAAGTGCCTGTCCTCTATGCTGAAATCCTGCACGTGGCTGCATTTAGTGTTACATGCCTGAGGTACTCAGAGCGGCGGAAATATTCCCCTTTCTCCCTTTCCCTTGCAATAATTAAATTCACCAGTTGTTTAAAGTTTGCTCCGTACAACTCAAAGTGTGAATGAAATCATAGCAATTAAATCACGGAAGACTACTCAGCTTTGCTTGTGTCTTGTTGGCTTAATTCTGCGTGGTACCCAGTACTCTTGTGCTGGTTTAAAGGTACTGAGCACTTCTTCAGCTTTTGGTATGCATGTGGTATCTTTTCACACTGATAGAACTGTTCACACATTAAACTGCAGTTTGGTAGGTAATGGTAACTATTTTAACCAGCCTATAGTGGTTGAATGGTGGAAGCTGAACAGTCATGCAAAATTTATGCATCACTTAAATTAAAATGAAATGCTGCTTGGAATCACTTTAGGGTTTCATTTCTTAACTCAGAGTAGTCATGAATTGTGTTTTTAAAAGCACTTTGATCATGGCACTCCTTAAAAAATACAGAAAGGGAGGGGGGAGTATCTTTTGGGAAGAAGCCTTTGAAATCAAAGTGTAACTAAACTTAGTCAGCCTACTGTGCCCTGTCAGGAAAGGACTGATCCTATTAAAGTTCCATTGCATGTGGCATACTTTCAAGAGAATTCTGTAGATTCCAGTGATTACTGTTGTCAGTGTGTGGCAAAAGAGGAATATTGGCTGCTGTGTGTTTTGGGTTTGTTTGGGTTTTTTAAGAGAAAAAGAACTGCTTAGAAGATCCTCCAAAGGGTTCCTAATTTATGCCACTGTATTGGCGATGATGCAGTTTCTGGGACATATTGTGACTTGATTCAGCTTTCCAAATCTGTCACTGTTGGGTAAAAAGGATATTTTGATTTACCAATCCATTCTTTTCAATTACAATGCATTCAATACATCTCCCCTGCAATCTGGATGGAAACCATGTTTTTGAGGAAGGAATTGTATGCTAATGGCCCCTTATAGATGAGTGTTGTGTAAACCTGGATTAATTCTGATGACCTGAGGGATGCATTATGAGGATATGTCTCACCTGAGTGCATGGTCTTGATGACATTGCACTCCTACATTGATAAAGAGAAGTTGTAGAGTTGTATAGCTGACACCCGACTTGAGGCAAGAAACTTTGAATATGAGTTTAAATTAAAACAACTGGTGCTTTTGAAGAGAGGAAGAAATTCTTTGTAAAGTACAAAAATTCTCCATCTCTTTCTGTGAAGACGTCACTAACAACTCATTTAAACCCTTCTCGTAAAAAGAGGGTTTGTGTTCTCACAAGAGGTTTTGCAATCTGGAACCAAATGTTACTGATTGAGGAATTTGGATCTCAGCTGCTCCTGAATGACTCCAGATTTAGTTCCATTCATGTCAGTGCTGTTATTCCAGATTTGCAAAGGGCAATACACCATACTGTAGAGAAATCAATGTCCCGAACTGTTATTTGATTACAAAGAAAAAGTAGAACTTCCTGTCCCTAGAAGCAGGACTGTGAACAGCCTTTTGCGGCTGCAAATGTCTGAAGCAGGTAAAACAAAAGCTGTGCAGCTGGAATTACATTTCATGGAAGTATCTGGGGTGTGCAGTGTCCTTTCCTTTTGTGGGTTCACCTGTTTGCGTGGCTTCTGTGCTACGTGGGGTGAGAGCAGGTATCTGAGATAGCGTAGGATGCAGTAAACATTGTCAAATGAATCAGCCAGATTTGAAATCAAAGAAATTTTTCTTTAGGTACAGGATACAAGGACTGTTACAAGACTAGCGTTATCTAGAAGAAAAACAGTGATCAAAATGGATAATAATTCTTCCATTAAGTGACAGATAAAACTTTAATTAAGACAGCCTCCTCGAAGCTCAGGATGCTTCATGTGTGACTAATTCTGACTGGCAAAAATATTAATTTTAACCAACATCAATTAGCAAGGTTTTGCCTGTAGCTGAGAAGATAGCTCCTGCATACAAGTGTATGTGCACGTGTATGTTTATATGTGCACGTAGGAGTGTGACATCTACTGAAAAAGCATGAGGGTTCTCCCATATCCAGCCGTATTTAATACCAGGGTGTCTGGGGTCTAGGCAATGTATCTATAAACACACATGTGCATGAATTTCTCACTGCCGTAGGGTGCACTTAGCGTACACAGACACCAAAAAGCCAGTGGCTAACGAGAGCTGTTTGCACATGAGGCTGCACCTGGCACCTTGCAGTAGTTCACCAGGCGGGCACTGGTCTGTGGTTTCTCTGTTTTCATGTGCCTAAGCTGAGACAAACCAGGTGAAGACCTGGTCCCGCTGCTTCAGGCTCCTGACAGCCCCAGGGAGAGGCTTCAGCTCTGTCCTCATATTGCCATCTCCCAAGCCCCGGAGTTTCCCCATGGCTCACAGCCCCAAGGGACTGCATGGTTGCTTGTCCTAGAGTCAGATCAGACCGAGGTCAATGGCATGACCCGTCCTCCATGTTTTGGGGACTAAGGTTACACCACTGATGTTACAGGAGAAGTGCTAAATGGCAGAATCAGCTGGATGTAGTGGCTACTTTAGAGTATTTTAGCCCTGTGGCTTGAGTGTTTGAATTATATTTTAGCTGAGATGACCATTAAGAATGCTGAGCCTTGTGAATAGCGGAAAATTTAACATTTCATGGATATCACAACTCACGGTCTTTTCTTAGTAATACTAGTGTGTTGTAATTCTTTTTTTGCCCTCTATTATCGTTTTACACTGCCACAGAATGTACTTTCATCTTTTCGAAATGACTCTTTAATGTAGTGGCTAAAATTTAATTTAGGGTATTTTGTTCTAAAAAGTGTGAGCTTTGTTTCACAGGAATAACACCAGGGCTTCCATGTTTTTAATACTGTGAATTTTAGAGCAAAACCGCAGTTTTTAATGAAAATGATTGGGTTTTTTCCTGATTACTCAATCTGCAAACTCTTCTCAGCCTTGCAAACCAGGCTGTGTTCCTCCTGAGGTGTGAGCGCTTGCTACCAACAGGAATTATATCACATCCTTCCACTGATGGCTGTGTTACCTCTTATGTTAAAACAAGCATAAAGTAATTAAAACTTAATTTTCTTTGCAAGATGTGGAAAGAAACAACAATCTGAAGCACCCTGGAAAAATAATATTTAAAAAAGTTTGTTTCAAAAATGATTTTTTTTCCCTGTGTAAAGCAGAACTTTGAATTTTGAATGAAGTTTACCCTCCTCTGTGGGCTCTAATAGGAAAGTTGTTACTCATGTCTCAGTCTTTCAAAAAATGTTTTATTGGAACATCAGAGACAGTCCGTTAGGCTGGCCAGAATAATTTCAGTTCCAAACATCTTTATAAAGAAATGCAAAAGCAGATACTTGCATCTTTTTATTGTTTTAGTGCCTAATTTGCTTGACTGTAGTAGCTATGGGGGACTTATGCCTGCATTACTGTAACTTTTAATTTTTTTCTGTAGTTATCAAAGTTTTCTTCCATTCCAGCTACTGATTTTATTGCCTAATGCTGGCAATACTGCGTTATCCTTATCTCATCTTGATCTACACTTTTTATTTGAGTTGCAAAAGACCACAGCTACAATTCAGCCTAAGATAAACTAAAGTAATTCAAGCGCAGTGAATGGTTTTATTCTCTTGTGTTCATACTTTCATAACTTACTACTTGTCTGATCCATTTTCAGCTGTAATGTACATATAATCAACCTTTTCAGACTCCTCACAAGAAAAGCTTTTGTTCACTGTGCAGTAATCAGTATTAAAGGCCTTTAAATGGTGAAAGTCAATGACACTGGCGCATTGTCCAGATACGTTGTTGGAGATGAAGCAAACTGATATTACTGTGAAAGACAAATTTCATCTCCAAGTTTTTTCATCTGTAGTGATCACAACATTTTCCACATATTGTTCTTCACAATCACGTAAGTTGGTACCCACCTCTGATATTTCATTCTAGCTGGCTTTTATTTTCATCACAGAATGACTATAGAGTGATTTGATGCCTTGGAAAAAAGCATTGAATGGCCTCAGCCCATTAATGGAGCCTCTACAGACACTGATACATATGGGCGATGTATATCACAGCTTTTGAACCAGTGAAGGAAAAAATCTTCCAGCAAGAAGATACTTGATTACCAGTATGATTGTGTCACTAATAGATTTTAAACCTGAAGAGAGCTGTTCTGTAAAAAATTAGGGTAAGAGGAGTGAAATTTTTTTTCTAGGGGAGCACTGTACTATATGCCCAACTATGAACCTAAGACTAGTTCCAGAGGTTTCAAACCCTTTAGCATTAAGCTGGTGATTAGATGCTTTGGAAATTGTTGTGGGGATAATCTTGTATTCTTCCATTTTTGAAAAGTTTATTTTTGACCCATTGCCAATTAGGCTTAAAATTTTAGAGTCACCAGTTAATATGCAGCTCGCGATAACCTCCTCTGCTTTATAGCCTGTTAACTCAGATCCAAATGTTGACTGTCACCTAACACAAAGGTGGGAGACATCCTTACATCAACCAAAGCTGTCCCATGGAGGAAGAAAATACTAACTGGAGTTTCTGGCTCTGATTGCTTTCTGTTTGCCCTCAGGGTGTCCAGCTGCTGAAATACAAGCTCTTATTAGTTTTACTATAGAGTTTTTCCACTGTATGAAGCTTTGAAGATAGTTGATTTTGGGGCTTATTTTTTATCTGGAATACCAAGAGAATGTCCTTACAGAAACTGACCATTAAAATGATTTGTATCTGACACAGATTTATACCTTGATGTTGCCCTAAAACATATTTGGATGCAAAACATTGATACTTTAAGTCAAAGGCTCTTAGGTGCAATGGCTTTTGTTAGATCCCATAGTAAAGCTCGAAAAACCAGACAGCTACTGGGCATTGGAAGCTTCCTTATGTCTGAGCACAGCAGCGGGCTTGGCTAAATACAGCTGAAAATAGTTGCCACATGTTAACTGTATTAGTCAATTAGACAGTTGCTGACAGGGAAATGGTTGGTATCTATGAGAAGAGAATAACGCAAAAGCTTCTTTTCAGATTTTTCCTATTTCTATCTTTCATTTGAAGTAAATATTAAACACCTATTTGCACTCCTCATCCTTCCTCTCTCTATTTTTCCTATTTTTGGACTAACTCTTCTGCATCTCAAATTCTGGAGGAGTTACAGGAGGGAACAAAGGAAAACTGAAACTCTCTAAAGTGGTTGAGCTAGTTTCATTTTTCTTTCTGCTGTTAGAACTTTTCCAAACCAAACTGAAATTTTGGATATCATTCACTTATTCAACTAAAGTAACAGCAAGGAAAAATGAGAGGAAACGGACAGGGAACAAGAACAATTCCAGCACTTACAAAACTATCACGTAAACAGTAGGAAAAAAATTGTTACATTTTGTACCTTGTCAAGGGGAACACACTTGAGTTTTGAATTTTTTAATGAGAAAGTTCTTCCATTTTTCAACTGCTCTGAGAAACCTGAAGACCTTGGCTGTTTTCATCACTGATGTTACTGCATTTCTACTTGTCTTGGATCTTGCTTTTACAAGATGCTATCGCTGCTGTGCTGTGTCTCTTCTGAATTAACTGAGCTTTTCAGCTGCATATTTTAAGTCTACATGAGTCAAACGTTCATTGGACTCATCAGTCATCAGCCCCATATATCACTAATGCCAACTTTGATACCAAGATGACTCATGTCCTAATTATTTTGAATAACAAGTGTGCTCTTGTGGTAGGACAATATAATTTTCCTTCCTACAAAACGGATCAGCAGAAAGTGGCCACATAACCCAGGCTTGCAAAATGATCATGAAAATGCATGTTGGTACAAAATTGTTCACTCTTCCTTATTTTCACAAGGATGATTTTGTTTTTTCCCCTTGCAATGGGTCCATTAATCAACCCCTGGCTCTTTGTAGATAATAAGTACTTGAAAGTTTAAACCTGACAAGTTACTTTTATGCGGTAGAATTATTTCACCTGTAATGTGCTGTGAAAAATAACTAGGCAGATGATCCACCAAAGAGGCTGTGGTTGTAATTTTTTTGTAATTACAATTTTGTTTTTGATCATTCAACATCTGTAATTCAATAGTATTGTCAGTGTTCTACTTTGTCCTTTGCACTTTTCTTTTCCTTGTTTTCGTTAACAGATAAATCTTGGGCAATCCTGGTGAGATGGGGAACATATTAATGCTCGTCATACAGGAGAAATGTGAAGCCTGGGGAGACTACTGAATGAACTGTGCTGGGCTGTAGATCACAGTGACTTCACTGGTGGCATTTCTTAAGAGCATGGCATAGGACAATGAGTAGAATGTAAAGCTTTGTACTTTGTACCAGTTTAATCTTGCACCTCAATGATTTACACCTCCAAGAATTTGCCAAGAAATAGGTGGTGCTGGTCTTTGGTCTCCTTCAAATAGTCTCGTACCAATACCTGCGCAAGCTACTGTAGAGAATCTTTGTTCTTCTTTAGTTCGCTGAAGAATTTATCAATATTTACAACATCAAACACAGAAATTACCTCTTATTTGCAATCTTCAGATGTTATTGAAGTGGTTGTTATGTTACAACAATGTCTGTCAGATTCATGCGAGCAGGAAGGCTGTTGTGCAGTAGTTGCCCCCATCTCCATATCTTGTAGCTGCATGTTAATAGGTAGAATTATTTAGCTATTTTACAATTGTTTTGTTCCTGTCAGTTACAACTTCAAGTAGCCATGAACAAAGTTTTACTTCCTAGTTAGTGTCTTTGGAAGTCTTTCTTTTATTCTTTGAGATGTGAAGTTGTCCAGACTATCCGTGTTGTAAGCAGGAGACAAGGAAACGCATAGAGAAGTTATGCTGCAAATCCCTATCAGCTGAAAATAAATTGCTTCTAAGATGAAGTTGCCTATTTCAGCTCAGATGGAAAACTGAAGGTGGTGAAGTATAGAGGAACATGTGGACCACACATAATGTAAACAACTAGCTGATCTTTGGCCTGATCCAAACAAATGCTGTTGAAATCATTGAAAATTTGCCAGTTGACTTCTGTGGGATCTACAGCAGGTTCTCAGTTGGCAACTACCGTTTCTAGCAAACAAATCTTGTCTACTTTTAAATTTCAGGCTTGTAGTTAATCAAGTTACTGTGACAGAAGTGCTTTGGCATGAACGTGTTTCTCTGTTTCTTTTTCCTGCAACTAATAACGTTTCTCCAGAAATTGCTTCCAAAAAACTCAAGGGCCGGTATTTAGATAAGCAATATCAAAATGCTTCAGCATTAAGCCGTGATAAGTATTTCCTTCTGTTTGTTGTAAGAAAGAAGGTTTTACACAAGCCATGTAGTCTTAACTTTCACCAAGTTAAATAAAGGTTTAGTAAAAGGATTTTGTGCCCTTTTAACCCCCAATAACCAGAGTGCATCCTGTGTGACCATTCATTACATATGAAATGGCTGTAATTTATACCAAATGGGGTAGGTGAATTCAAACAGAAAGATACCATCAATGATAAAAAGATAACAATTCTCTGTAACAGATGCTTCATTTTATGATGGAAATGGGGAAGCTGAATGCTGCAGGTGCCGGGCTGACACTAGGCCTGTGGAGAATCATTAGAGCCTCCTCAGAGATCTAGGTTTACTCTGTGTTTAATCAGCCACAGTCAGAAGAAATGGCTTCATTTCAGCTTGATGAGAGCCAGATTACAAAAGGAAGATAGATGGCCAATAAGGTTCATCACTATAAGCATATTGTCTTAATTTGAAGAAACAAGCTGGCATTCTGTGCTGAGGAAAAGCGAAGTGCAATATGGCTAGTATCAAAACCCAGTTATTTCAAGTCTCTCTGCTCTCCGCAGTGAAAATATTCTGGCTGTTCTTCCTTTGACTAAAACATTAAAAAAATATTGCACACGCGGCACATGACCACATTTGCTCAGAAACCGCTGCTTTGGGTTCCAAAACGCTGAAACCTATCACAGTAGTTTTGCTCATCTTAACAACTCTCCAGCCACCTATTTATAAGTACATATATCATAAACATAAATATATTTGTGTGTATACACAAGTGAGAAGGTTTGAATTGACTATTGATCAAAAAAGGTCTCTGAGCATAATATGAACACGCACCTCCTAAAAGGGTCGTGGTGTAGCCATCTATCATGACTTTCCACGACAGCCGTGGGGACAATGAGACTGTCAGCTGGGGCAGGAGGCTTGCAGTGGTGGGGGTGGGACTTAAAAAAAAAAAGAAGGAACCCAGAGCAGGGATCTCTTTCACACAAAAGATAAACAAAACCAGAGATCTCTGCTTTCCAAATGAAATGCATGATTCAATGCTATTGCTTAGCTTTTCTTAGTGCTGTGGTGGGCTTTTTTCCTCTTGTGCATAGACTGACTTTTTGTATAAGCTATTTCTTCAGTGCTCTCCAGGAGAAAGAGTGTTCCTTCAAGCCAGGGGAGCACTCGTGATAAGAGTGTGGGAGCCTAACACGATGATGGGAACAGTATAATTTTTACTGTTTATTTTACAGTAGAATCCAGATGGTTTTATGAAAGTCAGAACCTTTTAGTATCAGACTATCTACAACTATGTTTTTTTCAACCCCTTGTGAATTGCAAATCTTCTATGGCAAATTTAAACATTGTAAGAATAGGTTTACAGCCCCTCTCAGATCTCTTAAATGAAGTTCTCTGCCCCAGGACTATCCAGATCAGTCTTGCAGACCTTCAGGTGCTGAACTGCTGAGTATCATAACTATGGTTAGGAAAAGCTAGGGACTAAATTTCAGGTAAATTGAGAATGCCCCAGAAGAATTGGTGGGATAAGAGCTTAATCCATAAAACCTTAGCAATCAGGATTTCCCTCCTATCCTGTAATTTACTGGATTGTAGAGGAGACAGTTAGGAGTAAGACAGCATCCTGGCAGGATTAAAAGAATGCTCTAGCAAATGCTATTGTGTCTAAAATTTTGTAGAGGTACAAGCAGGTTACAGGTGAGGAGTCTAAGATGGGGATTTTCTATGTGCTGCAGAGTAGGAGTGCAATGGAGTGTTCTGAGGGTTGAAATGGTGGTTAATTTATGGAGTTTGAGAAGTTTTGAGACTGCTGGTACTTGAGGGAGAAGTGCACAGGCAAGTTTGATTTGGAACAAAAAACCTGAGAGGACGGAATTGTTATGGGGGGGTCTAACTTGTAAATGTCTTGGAATAAACCAAGAATTTTGTGCCTTGATGCAGTGGACAGAGTAGGAACTGATGGAAAATATGAAGCCAAGGGCATGATAAAGTCAGAAGTATTGGGCTGTAAGTTGGTTTTAAACAGTACTTTTAACAAGGTCCCAGAAGATATTATGCTTTGTTCGAGGTGTGTTACAGCCTAGAAGAGTCACCATGACAGAGGAAATGGAAAAAAGATGAGCAGAGGACTTTTCGGAAGCCAGGGCCTGAATAAGTATTGAGATAAACACAATGCAATGCAAAATAATACTTTTCTTTTGCTTTTTTCCTTATACCAAGAACACATCTCTTTCTTTTGGTCTTCCTTAAACTCTATAAAAAAAGCTGATTTATTTTCTTCCACCTTCCTTTGTTCTAACTTCACCCTTCTCTGCATGTTAAGATGAAAGTGAAGCAACTCCTACTGACTTTACAGGTCTGAAGGGAAATAGGAATTTGACTCATCAAAATTGTCTGTACTCCCACACCTCTTTTTCCCAAAGCACTGAAGAAACACACTCCTTTGTCCCTCGCACATTTTCCTACTGTCTATTCCAACTAAAAGCAGAGCGTTCACAAGCAAGCAGCCGCTTTTAAACTGCTCGGACTCCACTACATCTGTGTTTCTGCAGTACCTGCTATGCTGTTGTCCAAGACAGCTTGAACTGCTGCCTTATTTTATGGCTGTCCTGACACAATCCTGCAGTGAACCATGTGACCCCTGAAGTGTTTAGAAAGGTGCATTTGTGTAAGGGAGACTTTTTTCTCAGAGTAAATCAGAGGCTCCGAGATAATCTCGCATGAACAGGTTATTGACTTGTTCCTTTCTCTAGGCAAGGAGGGCTGCGCTTTTCAGAAAATGAGACGCTGAAGCATTCACAAAGTGGAGACTTAGGAAGCTTAACAATTGGTAGAAACATTATCATCAGCTATCACAGTAACATTATCCAGCCATTCCCACCCACAGATACAGGCACAGTGGATTTCAGCTCAGAGAGCCCTGCAAATAACGTGCTGTAGGTGTGTGGTCCTCAAAGTGTTTAAAAGTTTGAGGATGAAGCGAGCAGGAACATCTTGCATACACCAGCTGAAAGACAGTTGGGAGAAGTGGAGGGGGTGGATTTCCCTGGACAGATGATAATTCTCTATCCTTCTATGTGCTGCCAAACTACCTCAGCTAGCCGGGGTTTATAAACTTTTTCTTGGTTTCTGAAGAGCAGATTTTCTAGTGTTTTTTGGAACACATCAAATGCAGTACAATTGAACAGGAGAAAAAAATATTCCCAGGGCCCTTCATTCCCTTCCTTTCTCTTGTCAAGATGTTACTTAATTTAAATGCTGCCAAAGTTAATAATGAAAGACGACATCCTCTGGTGTGTCAGAGCTCAGTGCCCAGGCAGAAAAGCATGAGTGGCTTTCTGCACTCCTATCTTTGTTAAATTCAACCTGGAAAAAAACTAGAGCAAATTCAGGGATACTGTAATTAGCAGGGTTTAAAACAATCTCTTCAGGTCACTTTTCTTGGCCCAGAATTGCCCAGGAACTCAACAGCTGAACTGAGTGTCTGATGCGTCTGTGCCATCACATGGTGCCTGCAGTGTAAGGCTAGAAATGCCACCAAGCCAGTTAACCCAGGTATGTGCCACCCACAGGCACCCTGTAAAAACAAACTGCCTTGTAACAACATCGTTCTCTTACAAAAATGATGGGAAGTGGACAGAGAACAGGTCACAGGTACATACCAGGATTTTGTGAATAAAACTACAAGGGCCTTTGGAGGGGGAGGAAGGAAGGGAGTTGGTGCTTGTTAAGGACCTGGGAGGTTTTGGAGTGAGGGAGGTGAGAGGTGTGAAGGCACCCTCTGTGTTCTCCCTCCTCCACCTTCCCACAAACCTAATGCACCACTGAGGCGATGAGCAGAGCCAGATCTCAGTTCATTGCTTTCTTTAAAAAAAGGAATTTTTTTTCCCTTTTCTAAAAATAATGTCTGTGAATCAAAGGGGGGAAAGAAAGGTAATGCACAAAGATACAGAGCAGGTTATTAATTAGTTTGAGGTGCCCTCAATGCTTCTGTATATATGGAAGGGCTAAAAACATCCAGTACTGAGGTGACATTTTTGCTGCTGCTGGGCTTCTGGAACAGTACCGTGAGTGCAGACCCCCTTTGCCTGGGTGACTGACTCTTGGTGACATCCCAGTTGGGGTCGTACAAAAACAAATGAAGGTTGCACAAAATGATTCAAGGTTTTGTCACTGAAGCTGGGGACGGGGATATGTGCTGGATTTGTGCGAGAAGGAATATTCTCCCACAACATGTCTACTGTGTGCGGGTGACATTTGGTGGGTTTGCCCTCCCCTGTCGCTATCCTCAGCAAAACCCTATGCCAAAGCCTTCTTGCAGGGGGTTACTTCGTGTTCTCTAGCATTGCAGCCTTCAGAGGCTTGTTGGTAGAAAGCACACATCCTTTCCAAGGTGGTCCCTGTTCTCCCTGATCTCTAACAAGGTGATCAGAGTCCATACTCCAGAAAGCAAAGGTAGAGTGCTGCAAACCATGGTATTCACCTGCTAAAGGTCAAGGTCAAAGCCTGTCTGGCTGCAGATCAGCATACCTTAATCACATAAGCCTAATGGCCTTTTCTGTAGCCAATGGAGCAGAACATCATGTGATGTCTATCACTGACTTCCCAGGTACCACTTACAGCTCAGTCATGGCTCTAAAGCAAAGGTTGTGCTTCTTTCTCTGGATCTGCAAGAAGATGCTTTAACTACCTTGACCTTGTGCCTCTGATACCAAAATGTGGATCAAGGGGAACCTGTGATAGCCTCAGCTGCAAGTAGGTGGTACCTGAACCCACTTTGGCAAACCTGGGAAGGAACTGCAGCAGTGTTTAAACCTAGTGGCTGTTCTGCAGGAGCATACTGCTTGTGGGCAAGGCTATTCATCTCTTCCAGCTAAGGCTGTAACCTCTGTTCTTTCACCTTTAGCTATGGAAGCTTACACTTTAAAAGACAAAAAGCAGGAAAATAATCTAAAGTATTCCAAAGTTGTTAATAAAATCAATTGGGGACCACTGCCTATACGTGATGCAACAGAAAAGTTGCATGTCATGTGCAGCAAGTACCCAGAAAAGGTTAAACTTCTCTCTTCAATGTAGCCAATGACATTATGTTGAGAATAGTCCAACTTCTATCTGTCTGTGACATCTCTCCATAAATAACTTAATCAGCTTCAAGTTTTGGGGAGTTAGTTTGGTTGTTTTGATGAGAGTTCATAACCTGTATGCTACCAAACCAAAGAGAAAGTCATTACCAGTTTTGAAAGATTTCTGAAACTAGTTACTTTCCTAAATAAGAATAAATCATGCAAAGCTTCTACAAAGCAGTGAATGGCCATGCCAGGATCCATCACCCAAATGCCATGTACCTGTTTTCCTGCTGTGTGTCCCCTCATTTCCTTGCTGGGTAGAGGGAAGAAAAAAGGCTGGTAATTTATGACTCCCATTAATATAGTAGGCTGGTTGTGTTGACAATATATCAATAATTATTTCTGGCAAGACCCAAACAGTATAGCACAGGTCTCTGTAGGATGACTCATTTTACCAGAAGACAGATATGTGTGACCTGAGTTTTATGACAGGTGTCAAATATATCGAAATGTGTGTGAGGAAGATCATCTTATTGGCAAAGTAATGAGAAGCCAGTGGGAAGATTAATGTTAAAGCTGAATTGTGTGGTGTCTCCTCCACTGTGTATTTTTGATAAGTGATGTTGGGGCAGAAGGGAAGGGGTTATCCTCTGCCTCGTGTGGGCTGAAAGTGGGGAAAGTTTGGAGGAGCAATAATATTAACCAATGTGACACCTTAACTTTCATGGGGAGATCGGAAAACAAACAGCTTTTTGAAGGGGAGGGAATTGTTGCGGAGGGTTAATAAATGTGACAGTGCTAGGGGAGCAACCAGCTAACCAGACAGCGTGGCCTAAATCTTTCAAGGTGACTGCTGTCGTGACAACTTGAATGGGTCTTATTTTCAGTGAGTGCTAAGCCTCCCACCTTCTGAAAATCAAGCCCTCGTGTTTGACGCTGGCAGCCACAGAGCGGAGATCAGCTGCCGCCTTGGGAATTGTAGGCTCAGAAAGCTTCTCCTCCTGCAAAGCCAGCGCAGCGAGGCTTTCTTTGCAAAGCTGGGCTCTTTGCTGCTGGAAAGCAGTTCTGTCTCAGACTCACCCATCAGTGCACCTCTACAATGTCTTTGGAGCCCTGGTGTGGGCCACCATGGTCTTCAGGTGCCTTCAGAGTGGTGGCTCCAAAGGGCTCACCATCGCATCCCTCTGCTGGTAAGCCCTGCCTTCACACCCCTTACCCTTGGCTCCTGCTGATCCCCCAGATAAAGGAATTCCAACAGGCTTTGCTTGCAGATAAGAGCTCTGGACCCCGGGCTCACTGTGGGCATAGGGCTGCAGGCTGGCATTGCTTTGCTGGTGCAAAACCCACCTCTTTTTACAGAGGGTTTAATTATCACTCCATTCCTTGCTCCTGATGGCAAATGGTGAGGAGTTGCCTCCTCAGGCAGTGAGGGAGAAAGTCTGATTCATCGTGGAGGCAGGAAAAAAAGCCACCCTATAGCTTGTTCACTTTTGTTCCCGCAAAACCACTCCATGGGGAGGGAGTGGTTTGTTCCCCAAAACTTCATTGTTAGCTGAGGAGCAAAGTTTTGGGGAAAGCCTGTGCTGCGATACGCAGATATTTTTTTCTTGTTTGTGCAAGAAGGCCCCTTTTGAGTGACACAGGTGCTTCAATGTAGTAACAAGGTCAAGCTTGAAAAAACCCTATATACTTTGAATAATTGAGCTGTATTTTTAGCCCTCATTTTGTGATCTGTGTCACATATATATATGTGTGTGTGTGGCTCATTTCCCTGTTCACCAGAGACGCTTTTGCCATATTCAGGTTTGCTACCTAGAGAAGAGGCACATGGGCACTTGGTGAACTAAAGGCACCTTTTGGCTTCATTCAGCGCAGAAGAGTTGCAGGAGTTTTTCTTGCCTTCTCTTTCTCGTGGAAAGGTCATAATTATAATTTCACCACAAATAGGATAATTTTCTTCCATTCAGCTCTAATAGTGGCACAAATTTAACTATATTGTGCTAGCAGGCACCGATATATTAATTAAAATACAGTTTAATTATTTACCCTAGTTCATTCATACAAATCTCAGTAGTGTAATCAGCGGACTCCCTTAAGGATTTTTGCCATAGTCAGCAATAGAAATGGTTTCTCCTTTTCACTCTACTCAGGAATAGAGTTAGTTTGAGGTTTTTGCTTCCAGGCTGGTAGTTCAGTGGCTGCCACGGTCTTGACCTGTGCAGAGGGGTTGTGCAACCGCAGTCACAGTGACTGGTGCTTGTAGGTGGATAAACCCTGCTAAAAAGTTATTGTAGGAACTGCAGCAATGTGGTGAAGTGATTCTGCCCATCCCCAGCTTTGAGGAAATTCCTGACCTCGTGCTGGTTCCTCTGCGGTACGTTTGGTTACACATAGCCAGAATGGTTTCTGAGAAATGGTGCTCTGATGTTCTTCAGCATGAACAGATGTGGAACAATGTTTACACAGGGAAAATGTTCAGCCTGTTTCGTAAGGAAGGGAAAGGAATGCCTCCTGGCAAAACGGAGGCAGAGTGCGAAGACGATAGGGATCTGAGCCTTTATTAAAAGGACAAGAGAAGCTGATGTCTGGAGCTGCAACACAGCTTGGGATGCCCAACTCGTGTATACTTTGGGCTTATTTGCTGCCAGGTGTTTATTTTAAACACAGGTGGTATGAAAGTTGCAGATGTTGAAAGGGAAGGAAAAAATGTTCAAACCAAAAAGCTGAAGGAGAGGAAGGATGAGGTGAGGCTGAGGAGGACAGAGACTGACCCAACCTGCAACTTGCAACCCTGACAATCTCATAAACACCTCTTCTCTCTCTGGCTCGCAGCCATCAGTCTTCAAATCCTGTCTCCAGAGCACAGAAAATTGAAAAGAGTGGGTCAAGAATTCCTAGTTTTTCTCCCTTGAGGTTTTCTTTCATTACCAATCCCCACCTTCTCATCTCACCTCCACTTCTTTCTTCTCAGCGAGAAGATCCAGCAGCGTTGAAGAGAAGAAACTGCATCATCTAAGCTGCTGGAAGAGAGAGCGATGCAGTTCTATACAGCCCTTCATGCATGCACTCTAATGAAAAAGTGTGTCCTTCGCCCTGCTGAAGAAAGGGGCTTGACAGATATGACTTGGGGTATCAAATACCGAACCCGAGTTGTCTCTTGTCACTATAAGTAGCGTGTGTAGCACCTGTGAACCAAGTTCCCCCTAGGAACTGTGGCCCTCCTTAATTATATACTTCCTGCAAAAGATCTCTGAAAAGATCAAACAGGAATTAACACACGGGCTGATGAATCAGGCTTTTCCATTGAGACAGCGCAAGACTATAAAAACCTTCCTCAAACAGCAGAGTCATCAGCGTTTCTGGTAGTACAGCTTGAATTTCTTTGCAAATCAGGTACCCTTTAAGCACACTTTCATCATAATATAACCAACACACCTTTTATTACACTTCCTCTCCCGGTTCTACTTCTGGTTTAACCATGTGTGAACCAAGCTAACACGATTAGACACCTTGTTTTTCACCAGTCATTTCTGTTTGCAGTCTTCCATAAAGTGCTTCGAATGAATTTTAATTTGTTGATGGTACTTACTGGAGAGATTAATATTCATAATAAATACTCCTTAGAAATAATCTTCAGCAAATCCTTTTGACAGAGGAGTCAGGGCTGCTAACGACAATAACTACTACAAAATGCAATTTGGTCAATTACTTTAATTAAATTTCACTCTGTAATGTCTTCTCATTTATATAGTAAACTAATAGGGGAAAAGTACATCATCCTTATTTGCCTCCACTTAAATGTCCTAAACTGTTTCCTTGTGTTTTGTTTTAGCATTTGCAGCTCTCCCAGATCCTCAGAACATTTGAGGTAATTACGCGTTTTACAAATAGAACTTATTCTTCACCAAGAAAAGTTGAGGCTTTCTTTTGAATATGCTTTCCTAGAATAAAAACCTTGGCTAGGAGATCCTAATCTGGTATTTACAGACTAGCTGATTTTGGATGGTGCCACATTCCACTGCAAATGGTAGAAGTGTCTACATTTCATCAAATGCTTTTTTAATTATATTGTTCGAAATTGGAGTAAAAAGGAACACAGCTGTCTAGAGATTTTGGTAGCATACAGGTTATAATGAACTCATGAGAAATAACAGCAGCAGTCTTTTTAATGCACTTGACTGCGCTGAACGAGGAATTTTACACTGTGGGCTGCATTCTCAGCTGGAGTAAATTGCCGTATCTCTGTTTTCCTCACTGTACAACAGTCTGGTTCTGTGCTCCCTCCTTAAAAAATTTGAACTCCTACTTTCAGCAGTTCTTGTAACAGAAGAGGAACTGGCCTGGGTTTATTATGGTGCAATAGTGTGTAAATAATAAGGTCATCTGTTATCTGGAAAAATGCATGAATTAAGTTAAAATCAGTAACTCTGATCCCACCCTGTATCAGTAAAATCAATAAAGCTGTTTCCGTGAGCACTGTGAATATTCATGTCAACAACCATAATAAGGCATACGGGAATGTAAAACAGGCGTGTGTGCCAATGCAGCGACAATTTTGATGGCAGCATTTTTTTGGGAAGCTGGTGCTGTAATTCTCCTGCCACAGCATTAGCAGCAAATAGAGTTTCCAGAGGGAGAGACAGCTCAGTTTTATTAGGGGATGAACTGGGGAGGGGTGGAGGAGAGAACTTCTCTTCCTCAGCAAATGTCTTAGATGTTGAAGGAGAAGGTTTTTTCCCTCTGGTTTCACTGAACTCCTGTAAACTGCAGCAGGCTTCCAATTTCTCTGACGGTGCTATAAATTTTGTTGGGAAGATGAAGTCCTACAGCGCAATTAACTCCAAAAGTGGTACAAAGCAACGGCACGCAGATACCGGGCTGCAGTACTTAGCACTTAACTCTGAAATTCCGATAAGCCCTATCAACTCGGGGTTGTGTTTAATGTTCACTCCTGCTTATATACTGAAGATACAACCTCGCGGTCACAGTGTTAACACTCCCCAATATCTATTACAATTAGTTTTTGATTAAGAGGCCTAGCATGGCTTTTGAAGCCTTTTATGTTGTGTCAAATGGCTAGTGATGGAGTGAGATGCACAGACACCTCCCAGTAACAAAGCATCTTGTAAAAGGTTTCAAGTGAACTATTTTATCATCCTAATGGAAACCAGATGACTCTAACTCCCCCTTTAATTTCAACTATTTACTGAAGAGTCCTTGTTTTGAATTACTTAAAGATTTATTCCAAACCACTATCTCATGCATTAAGAATCACTAATAACAAAGCCATTCTGAGCGGAGCAGAGCTTTTAAAGAATGTGACTATGCCAGTGCATTTATTCTTAAGTTTAAACAGCGGTTTTTAATGGCTTTCACATTTTTATATCTCAGTTTATTTTCTTGGTGTGTTTTTTATTTTTCTTCCTCAATCCCAAACACATTTTTCTCCAGACGTTTCCAGTCCGCATTGTTGTTTCCTGCCCGGCTGGCAGGGACAGCGGGCTGGAGCTTGGGTGGTGGAGCCGAACCCGTGCGCTCCTTCATCCCATCCACTGGAGACCATGTATTTTGGATCTCCGTGGTGGGTTTAGCAGAGGAAGGATTACCAAATGAGGGCCTGGGGGGGACGTTGTGTCCACCATGCACAGCTTTCTTAGTTCCACTGAGTGGTAAAATTTTCAGAGGATGAAATGTCGCTTTGTGTTAGCTGTTCTGGCCTGATGGCTGGAGTTGCCCCGACTCGGCAGCTATCCCCTGGAAAAACAGGAGGACCGGAGGGGAATCTGCTTCCCCTGCCCTTGCCCGCTATCTCTTTCAGGCTCATCCCTTCCTCCCAGCCACATCACTCTCTGCATTGCTGCAGAAGGAACTCTGAAATAACCGGGATTAACTGGATTAGCGGTGCAAAACGAGTCTCCTTTCTCTGCTGCTGCGTTATCTACTGCCTGGGGTGCAGACCTCTCCATTTCCGTGCAGCCTTGCAGAGACACAGAAATTGCTCTTAATGAGCACAACCATGAGCTGGTTTTCATCCCAAAATGTGACACTGTTATTTACATCTGTCAGTATTTCACTGAACTCTCCCTCTCCCTCTGGACACTACCTTCTAAGATGTTTCAGGCAACGCAGCTGCAATGTTCTTTTGCCAAAATGCCCTTTTGACTCAGACTGTAAAGTTCTTTGGTACATGTTTTAGTGGCATTAAAAGGATTAAAGAATGGCGTAGTTAATTAAAGATAGATTTTTTTTTTTAAAGGTAGATTTATGAGAAAAAGATACATGTTAAGAAAGAAGAGGGTGAAGAAATACAGCTGTCCAAGAATAAGAGTAGGTTGTGTATTAAAGTGTAGCCATTAAATGTCATGAGAATTTTAGCTGTATTGAATAAGGAATTTGGCTAAATAGAAGATGCTCTATTTCTAAAAACATTAAGCAGACTTTTGTTGCAATTGCAATGTGTACCAATAAATATTGACCTTTTGCGACCATGAATCTTCTGAGCCACAAAACCACACAGTTAACAAATCAAACACCCACTCCAAATGGAGAGCCCTCCATCCTTCACAGACTTTCCTCCTGTGTCAAGATGTATTTTCGAATCTATATCAAACAGAGGCCTTTAGTACCAGCTTTGCATTTGCTGGTCTTTGGACAGAACTAGAGTTCATGGAATGGTGGGAGGGAGGCGCTTTAGCTGGGACTGAGCCTCAGGTCATACCAAGCAGAATGCCAAAAGACAAGGCGTATTTGGCAAATAGTTGTCTGCATCTTAAAAGCATTAAGGACAAGGGTGTGTCTACAGCTTGTCTCCCCTCATTCTGCTGTAACAAGAAATATTTTTGCAGTGGTGGATAAAATAGGTATTAATTAATAGCTCACTATCATTAACTGACTTCAGTATCATTAAGTAGGCTTTACTTCGCAAACAGGGAACAGGAACCACAGAATAAAATGGTCACATGTTCATGAGATGATAGAAATATTGTTAATTCTCAGTTCTTTAGTTCCGTTACTAAGCTGAGATCCATTGTAAGCCTACGACTGCCGGTAAAATATATGCAGACATGAATAATTCTGCATTTGTACAATCCATATGCTGGCACGCAGAGATGGTGACTACTGCATATCAATAAGAAAACTTTAATAAATTACATTTTGATAAAAGTCAGGGAGAAAGGCTCTTCTCCTGCCAGTGTATCATGGATCTTGTTACATGTGCTGGTCCACAGAAGACTCCTGGTTCTCCAAGTCCATGAACAGAAACTCTTGCTGTTGCTCCAGAAATATTCCATCTACGTTTCTTTGGCTTCCCTAATATGTCCTCTCTCCTCCTGCTCTGCTCTCTGACTTTACCTTCTAGCTGAGCTTAGATATTTCGACAATTTTACTCACTCCTCAGCACTATTTTATTTAATATTCAAAAGCAGCTTTTTTTTATTTGAAACACTGCAAAAATGCAATGTTTATCCATAGAAATATTTTTCTTCATTTTCCCGTAGTGTGAGTACCATGATTATTGTTGAAATATTGGAAATTCCACCCCCTTTTAATATGCAGTTTTATGTGCTTTGTATAATTTTTAGTTAAAATAATAATTAAAAGTAAGAAGCCAGCTGATCTGCTACCATTGAAGTTTCCATTGTGAAAACATGCCAGGAGAGATGCAATTAGTCTCAGATCTGGCTGCCTTTATTTCCTAGCCTGAATGACCAGGGACCTATTTACAGTCAAGTCAACTAGGACTAATTGTGGACCGCAGAGCAAGGCCTGGCTTCCTGGTAATTTTGGTATTAGCCTGGAATAAACAGATAGGGCTGCACAGGAAAGCTGCTGCTGAGCTGACAAGCCAAAAGGAATTGGGAAAAAAAAAAAAAAAAAAAAAAAAAAAAAAAAAAAAAAAAAAAAAAAAAAAATCTCTCTTTTTAGGGTGTGGGAGAGAAATGCTGGGAGTTTTTATTTTAGAAAAAAGTGTTAGTAGAACTTTTACCATTGACAAGTTAAAGTATATTTTGCTTAGAATCAATAGGCAGCTCTAGTGAGCGTTGATGGAATGTTAAATCCAAATATTCATACATTTAACTATTTTTTTCAATAATGAACGAAAAGAGGAGCTATCTTTTGTGGTTTTTTAAAACAGATATATTTGCAGATGAAATAAATTCTTTAAATATTTTATATTCTGCAGAGTTCTCAACAAGTCAGCACCAGTCTGAGAATCAATTGCAGAATGAACAGCTGTGCAATACTTTCCCCAGTGCTTCAAATAACTTTCTATGAATTAAAAAAGTTGTTCGTAAATTGAGAGAAGAAAGAATAAGAAATGAAAGCCTTAAAATTTGGCTCCTCTAGATTTAATTTTTAGATGCCTTTTAAATATTGGTCCTTGCCCTTTCCAAAGTTATTTCTATTAGCTATTTTCCTAAGCTTGCTGTAAACTGCCAGTTTTCCCTCTGTGTTAATTATTAATATGACCTGTTTATGTACCAGTTTTCCAGCTAAACATTAATGTCTGTTTACTCATTGATGACCTTTGCAACTACATGCCAGGCTTTTGGACAGTAAACGTCAACATTTTTTAATAACCTAAAAATACTCCTCATAGCTTAAGATTATCTACCTAAAATTTTTTTGATGTGAAAACAAAAAACTAAATACAACTTAAAACTCACAGATGTTTGTACAAGGCTGTTTCAGCCAAATGGCACAGCGAAAGTAAAAGAAAAATGATCTTCACTGATATTCTTTGGTTCTGGTTTTGTTTTAAAATACATTACAACAGAAAAAAATAGAGGTCCATCACGCAGGCATTATAAAATGCTTTTCAAAAAGAATTACCATAGGTAAATTTTCATTTTTTTTCACTTCAGATTTTCAGCTGTTAACCTAAGCACAAGTAAGATATCTCTTCCCTGTATTCTACTATATAGTTAAAGGCTGCACTGGGGACAGAGTTGGATTAAGGCTGAAAGTGGTGACACTAATTTTCACCCATGATTACAAACTCTATGTATATTTTTGCTCACGAAATGTGCCTAATTTAATAAGACAAGCAATAGCCCAGGATGAAAAAGAATTTGAGGGCACTTCCCACTCAAATTGATGTGTAGGACAGCCTCATCCAATCTGTTGTGGAGATAAGTGGAACAGGCAGGTTTCTTCTTCCTTGGTCCACTAACATCCTTTCCTAAGAAGAGCCTTGAAATATTGTCTTTGTGATTACAATTTGCAGGTCTGAAATTGGCTTCCTATTGAAATATTTTCAGATATTAGCATCGTCCCAGCCTAAGTAATGGTGATGGCATTTACAGGGAATGCAGCTTTGATATATATGAAGGTATATGCTCTCATTTTCTTGTTCACTGGAGTTCTAACTTCAGTAAAAATTAGATTGGGTTTTTTTTTTTTTAAGTTACAGCCTTGAACACTTGCTGTGACTGTCACTTCATGTTGAATTTATCATACAGAATGTAAGTTGTAAGGCTGAGGAGCAATATGTCATAAGCCTTTGCAGGTCTGAAATTGGCTTCCTATTGAAATATTTTCAGATATTAGCATCGTCCCAGCCTAAGTAATGGTGATGGCATTTACAGGGAATGCAGCTTTGATATATATGAAGGTATATGCTCTCATTTTCTTGTTCACTGGAGTTCTAACTTCAGTAAAAATTAGATTGGGTTTTTTTTTTTTTAAGTTACAGCCTTGAACACTTGCTGTGACTGTCACTTCATGTTGAATTTATCATACAGAATGTAAGTTGTAAGGCTGAGGAGCAATATGTCATAAGCCATTGTATCAATAATCTCTGAAGGGGTTTGCTCTGGTCCTGGGTGGGAGGTGAGTTTTCTAGATTTCTGCCCTCAGTTGCATAGACAATTTGGGCTCAGTAGTATTATTTCAAAGGGATTTGTCTGGGCTGTAACACGTTTACTTAAGCACGGTGCTTCTGTACAGGATGGTGATACAGTACTTCAAGCATATAAATGCCTCTCAGGTTTTCTGTACTGAATGATAACTCACCTTGTCTTTCTCGGTGAGGTAGGTAATAAATAGAAATCTGGACTGTAACTGAGACATTCTGACTTAGTTAGATCTTCTGGTGTCCTGAAAAAGACAAGTAGACTCAATTACCATGCCAGAAACTACATAAAGATTGTCAAATTAAATCCAAAAACCAATGTTTAAATAACGGTATGACAAAGACTGAGAGAAGGCAAGAATATCAAGCTCTTCTGACATTTTGACCTGAAGTTGCAGCACAGTGGAAACAAAGAAAAATAGTCTTTAAAAGGGGCATTATTATCTTGAGAGACTGAGGGGCAGAGCTTGATCAAAGCCGGCTTAGGCTAGAGATGTGGACAAGCGGTGCTGCAGCCATTAATCCATGCTGTGTTCCTGCTCTTTTTTTGAGATAATCTCATGGTTTATTTGATAAACATGTAAATACACGACTAAAAGGGAAAAATAATAATACGCTACACTTTCCTGAGAGTCTTTCAACCAGCACATTAATTAAGCCGCCAAAAGCCTCGTGAGTTGGCCAAGTGTTATATTGAATTAGCGTCACCCACCACTGATATGGAGCTATCCCAGGGTTCAAGCACAACAGCTGTCTAATGGTGTCTAGTGACACTGCACACCAGGGTAGAAACTGCAGAAGCATACCACATCCAATTGAAACTGCAGGGAGACCTGAGAGACAATTTAATTATTTCTGTTGGAACTTCTTCAGAACATTGGCTCAGCACCCCAGTCTTGCAAAGCATGCCGTGGAAACTCTAATGAGCTGCAGTTGTAGAGGGTAGGCTTTCTTTTAGATATCATTGAAAGACAACAACTCAGCACACCTCAGCATCGAGCGAGGAAATGAATTCAGTGCTGACACAGAGGACAGTGCATAAACTAGAATCGTCAGCACCATTCCTTGCAATAACTAGGTCTTTCTTGGAGGTCTCTCATCTAAGACTGACCTAACTTGACACATCTTAGCTTGTGAGACAAGGGACAAAGCTCAAATGTAATATTCCTGTGGGAAGTGGTGTTCTGCGTTCATCTGCTCTTCTGTGCAAAGCAATGACATATTTAATCAGGGCTTCTTTGTGACCCCCCCAAAATGCCTGTTATTTGTAGGGAGCTGTTTAAATTTTCCAGATAAATATGTATTCAGAGTATTTCCAAGCTCTATAGTGTGCTCTATAGATCAGAGCAACTCCATTTAAAATGGTTTTTTAAAAACACAAATTATAATTTGATAGACTGGAACAGCTCTATTGGTTTCATAGATAGCTGGGCATTTATTTTCCACTATAAAGATCATAATATTTACCCAATGGACCAGAACAGCTCCTTCTTAGCCTTTACTCCCTCTATTATGCCACAATTATTTAAATAAAGATTCTGCTTGCATTACCGAAGGGGATGAGGATCACTTGGGTGAGTGAGTAAAAGGGGCAGGGGTTGTCTCATGCATCCCATCACCTTCTGAAACACTGTTTAAAGATCTAGATATAATAGGAAGAGATTGAGAACTGATAGCTTCCGTGACTATTTTTATTTGTAACATATTGTTCAGTTCTCCATGTAGTTCAGTGGCAGAGCGGGTTATTCAGCCACATGGTCTGTGCATGCAGGTGGGGAGATATTTTAAATGCCGATATGCTGACAAAGCAAGTGGTTAGGGCATGATTTTGTTACATACATACATATATATATGTGTGTGTGTGTGTCTATATATATATATTTGAAAGCACAAGAATAACTTCCCTGATTATGAACTTCCTGCTTTATTTTTGTACGACCTCAGAAGGCAGGAGCATAAATCCGTAAGGATATGTGCTATCTTTTTATTTATTTGTGGAGAGCCAACATAGCGCTTGATACCATATGGACTGCAACAGAGGAGACACATGTTCAAAAGCACTTCCTAGTGCAGCTAGAAGTTCTTCCTAGTGGCATAATGGAGATGTTACTGCTGCAGTCATTTCCTCATGTGTGGGCCGTGCTACCTTAGATTTTCAAGAACCTGGGGATTGGTCTACCCACCGAGGAAAATTAGCAACTCTCACTGTTATTGGTGAGCATTGCCTGGGGTTCCCTGATGCTAAACGATAGCCATTTACACACATTTTACATGCTCTTTACATATCCATTAATTCATAATCTCCATTCCCAGAAAGAAACATTTTATCTACATCATACTAGCTTATTTTTGAACAGGACTTGTTCTTCCTTTAATTTCTTTTACTGGTTTTGTTTTGTAATGAATTAACACAGGGAGTCAAGTGTAACCATTATGGAACTAAAAGCAAGACGTATCCAACCTCTTTTAACTTGTGGTGAAAGATGATCCATCAGCTTATTCCCTTCTCTAACTTATTTTTCTAGACTTTCTGTCTCCATTAGTGAGTATGTCCTCACAGCTGGTAATATGCAGTCACAGAAGCAAAGACCATATTTAGTGTCCATGGTTTCCTTCATTTAAGAGGTTAACCAAAGGTGTTGTATGGTCTGAGTGCGTTTTTCACCTACACGTGATGATGGCTGAACTGCAAGATGGCTGAACTGTTAAATCTCTTGTTTTTCACTTTGTACGTTTCATCCAGCTCTGTGAATCTTTCTCTCCACAACCCCTTTCTTCAAAGAAAATGCCCTGTCAGCAAATTCCCAGTCCTCTGTCATGTTCTGCTCATGCCTTCCCATATTCAGCTGGTTCAGTTCCAGCTCCACTACAGGCCTCCAAAAACACAAAATATTTTCTTTCTTTCAGAAAGCTCATTTTGATTTATATCCCAGATGAGCAACTCAAAAGGCATATGAACAGTGAAACATAGTTTGGGTTTTGAAGCTATAGTGAGTAACAAGAACTGAAATTTCCTAAAGTTCGGGGACTATCTAATGTGTGGTTTGAGCCAAAGGTACTCCCTGAACAAAGCTACTTAAGCAAAACTTTTTCCTGGTTGAAAAAGGAATAAGATGAATGACAAATGTTTGAGTTGCAGATGAGATATGTGCAGATGGTTATGGGAGTGGTTATGTGGTCAGTGCATGGTCAACCTAGCTGTAGGCTGCTGATAAAAGGCAGATCTGGCCTTCCTTACGTATTCTTGCAATCTAATTTGCGTTTACACCAGTTACCTGGCCTCAGCAACCTGACTGCGGGCTACTGTTGTTTCTGTCCCTCAGTAAGGTTGGTTTCCAGACTGTTCAGTGAGCTGACCCTGCTGAGTGTGCCCTCACAGCTGCCAGCACTGGTACAATGGGGACTTTAGGGACACGCAGCCCATGGTGAGGATGAAGATGAGATTGGCAGCAGCCTGGGCACCAGCAAAAAGCCTCTGTTTGGGCTCAGTTTTGGCGAGGACAGCACTACAGTCATGGAAGTTAGGCCCATCCATTAATGTCTGTCTAAACAGGGTCATCGCAGGGTCTGTTGGAGGGATCTAATTAGAGGTCTGTTTTTTCTTTAAAAGTCCTTGCTTAGTATTTCCCTTACTTTTCCAAACACCCTGAAGTAGACAATACATCACAATGAGGTCAAAGCAGAGGAAAGGGAAAAAAAATGAATCCCAGCAGCCCCAGAACAATGACAGTTTTCATTTATTATCTAGGAGTCATGTGAATTTTAAAGTCACCGATCATCATCAAGGGAAGAATGGAGCTAGATGCTTGACAAGGAAGATGCTGTCTGTGGCAGCATAATATTCAATTTACTGCCAAGGCTACTGACTTCTGAGGCAATAGGAAAATAGGAAAAATATTTCTTACCTCAGAGGTAATATGGCCTCAGAATTACACTAGCTGTGTCCAGTTGTCTTGTTTTTTTTTCTTTAAACCACTTTCTGATTCTACTTTAGTCTTTGAAAAAGGAGAAGTTCTTTAGGCTGTCTTGAAAAAAATAATGAAAAAAAATTTCTTAGTGCATCAAGGGCGCACAGAAAAACCTGAAAGACATGCCTACCAAAAACCAAGGCTGTGTTGTCTGCCTGAGATTGCAAACAGCCTGCAACAAAATCTAAACTCCCCCTTTGGCATTAATCATATTCTGCCCCGAAAACAGCATGTTCTTGTTGAAATTTTGGGTGGAGGTCCTTGCAGAATGAGCTGAGGGCATCGGATTTCCTTAACATGACCCTGCCCCATTCCTGTGGCTATATATTGTCTATTTAGGGAAACATTCCACTGTCCTTGCTCATGGTGAGCAATCTCGTAGATATAAATCATTCTGCTGTGGAAGCAGGCACAATTCAGCGTGACTAACGGACCCTTCTGTGCTGATGAACATTAATGGATGTGGTATCATACATGCTCGTAGAGCTGAAATCAGTGAGCCTGCTCATGGAGTAAAGTGCTACTCACGGTGAGCAAATGCAGCAAGACATCACCTGCAGAGAAGTAAACTATTTGGGATAGGAATCTGCCAAAGCACTTCACTGAGCTGGATGGTTTAATCAAGTCTTAACTTACACGTTTTTGTCAATAATGACACATCAGAGTTGCAAGGAGCTGTAAGAATAGTAAGCCAACAAAATATGTAGGTGGGATTGTCTCTTTTGAAGTAAACATGGTCAATAAGGAGTAGTTTTTAATGCTCAGCAAGTGGTTAATTTTGACAAACTTAAACATTTTCCAAAACAATTTATATTTATTAATGGCTACTACAAAATCCATTTACCCATAATCAAGTGAAACTTGAAGGTGCTGGCTTTCTTAAGTGCAGAGAGTCAACAATATTAAAGTAAATAGTAGAGGACATTCCAAGATAGTATTAACAGAATTGATTTATTGATGATTGCACAATGGAAGGTTATCTTTTGTTAATTGACTCTGTAAATAAGATCACAGGCGTCTCAAGTGAAGAAGAAAGATCTATTGCTACTAGAAAGCCTACAGGGTGAGTTAGCTATGCCGCTCCATAAAGTGTCTGCTCTGCTGTAAAACTCCTTGTGGCTGGATAATGGCTGAGAGGCATTTCTAACAACAGGATAGCAGGGACGCTGCTTACCCAGTGGCTATGGACAGTAAAGACAATTTGGTAGCCTACTTTTTCCCACTTCTGTTTCCATTTTCCTCCCAACACTATTTCTTTCACTCGTTTTAACCCCTCTCAGTTCTTGTTCCCTCTGCTCATCTCATTCTCGTCCCACTCTAACCCTGTTTCGACATTAGGAAAGAGCCCTAAGAAATCTGAATATCCTACTTCACTTGGTGTAAGATCCAAGAGGGAAAGTGCTTTGCTCTTGATTTAACAGCCCTGAACTGTGAGCAAACACAATTTCTGCTTTTGGCTGTCAACAGCAGATAGACGAGTGGAACAGGAGGATTGTGGCCACTGAGCTACTGTGCAGGGACAACCCAGTAAAGAGTTTTTATTCCTGATCTGTAAAATATCATGAGCTTTCAAAGAAATTGGCTTCCAGTTGGTGACCCTCATGAATCACCTGCGCTGAGTCATGTTCCTTTTCCTGTCATATCAACAACCTCAATATACAAAAACCAAACAACCTCCACCACTCCTCTAGATGAGCACCCAGGCTGTGGGAACAAAGGCTCTACTGTTCCCTAATCTCAAAAACAATTAAGACATCAGATTAATAGAATCTTTAAATGCTTTGGCGGATGCAGGTGGAATGCTCTCTGTTTGCATTACTATAAAGCCTATCAGTACCCTTAGCAGTAAAGGGCACAAGGGAACATAATGTATCAGGGTTGAAAACAAGACCAAGTGTGAAGTCTTGCACTAAAAAAAAGAGATTAAAATAAGTAGCACGTGTCATTGCTTGTACATCTAGCTTCTGAAACTTCTGCTAGACGTCACTGAAGCCCAAATTTCACCTCTGAGAGGACAGGGAATTCCCTCCGCTCATGAGATGTAGTTTCCTTTTTTGTCTCCTTCCCCTTGTTCCTCCACACGAAATTGCATTCAGTGGTTCACTTAATGACTGTAATGCCCTTGGTTAATAGGATTTCACTGCAATTCCTATCCTTTAGCTTGGCACTGGAGCCCGGTGTGCATCTAATGTGAGATGGGTATTTTAAAGTGCTGTCTGCCTGGAAACAGCAAGACAGCCCATTCTCCTGATACTCTGCATGGTAATCCTTGAAATTACCCTGGATCAGGCAGAAGTGAAGATCGTGTCTAGAGGACTCAGATTTCTCTGCTGGGATTGCGACTCATGCAAAGATTAAAGGCCATACTGCAAAGATATTTAGGCACTTCAATAGGAGTGAGGTGACTGAACAACTCCCATGGGGCTGGCTGTAACTGCATTTAGCACACCTGCCTGACAGCCAGGAGTCCAAAACTGATGTGAAATGCCCACTGGTTCCCTCTAAAACAGCTGCTGAATTTTTGCGGGGACTCTTAATAAAGGTTTCCTAACTAAAGGGAACATTTTTTTTTGATCCTTATGCTGGGAGAGGGTAGTGAACTTCCTTTCTCTCCCCACTCTTTACACAGTTCAGGGGAAGATGAATTTCATATTTTTCTTTTCAATCATTTGATCCATCATGACCTCTCCTGTGCACTTTGTGACACCAAAGTGCTTTTCCATTCTTCATTCCATTGCTTGAGGATCTATAAAAAGAGTGACAGTGTTGAGGGATTTCTGAACAGACTGTTTCGTTCCTGTCACTGTCCCAGGAGGATTAGAGTTGTGGAAGCTTAGAGTTAGGCTCATACTTCCCTCTATCCAAATGTCTGGCTCATAGATAATGGTCTTTGTTTACAAGGCCTTAATATTCCTAAGGCAGTCCTTGAGATGATGTCTTTTCACGTTGCCTCTCTCCCTACTATTTGGTACGCCCTTCCTCGTGTGAATTCAGTAATCCAAGCCATTCTCTGGAAGCATCAGTGACTCCCATTTACGTCTTTGCCACCTTTTCTAAGAATGTGTTCATTTCGTTGATCCCGTGTTTCAATGCAGCAGTTGTCCCTGCCATTATCCTTGACCTAATCATAGCATTTAGGGATCTGCATGTCTCATGGTCACAGATGAGCACATGGACAGAAACTGTCTTACAGACCTACCCATATAGCTCGCTTTAGATCCATGAGAATGGCGTGTGAAATTCCTATTAGGTCCAGTTTCTTCAGAGTTGCGAGGGCCAAGATAGTTGTACTTCATAATCTGCTGGAATGCTTCGTCGCTGGCTTGGCATAGCCAGTCCTGCAGAGGGAAGAGGGGGGAGAGGATGTGCTCCAGCCCTAAGATCAGATGTCGGGCACAGGTGCTGGCAGCAGAGCAGCGCTGCAGCCCCCTGGTATGAAATCGCAAGCTGGCCTCATTCTACGGACCTTCTGAAAACAGCCCAAGATTGTGTATCATGAGTTATGACAGCAATATAAAACTGAAAGCTTGGCTGCATCTGTTAGTTAAAAATTGCTGTGAGAACTTGGGAGGCTGCTAGCTCAGTTTTAGCTAAACCTCAAAGAGGGTGGCTGTGCTTTCCCTTCCTAATTCAACTCCCTTAGTTTTTGTCACTCAGGTTAATTTTTACTTCCACTTTCTCTCACAAGCTGACATGGATTAGTGCTGTCGATGGAGACACCTATTCACACGTAAACGTTGAATCTGGATTAATATTTTGCTCTCTTCCTCAAATGTTGTAAGGTCCTTTGTCATGGAGCTGCCACTTTCTGTCCCAGGGGCCACATATCCAGGGAAGAAAAGAGATCTCCTCGCACAGTGGGCAAAGTTTCACATGACAGGAGACATATGCCGAGGCAAAGATAGCGTCTTTTTTCTGAAATGGGCCAAGAACATATGTAAATACTGGTACTGCACATCTAGATTTGCACTTTGCAACTGAAGAAGCGGCTTCATAGACAGATACAGAACATATACAATCTTTTACATCTTCCTTTTGATAGATGAGGCTGCTGATGTTCTGTTGTGCGATATTTTCTCATCTTGTTCCACAAGAGAAGTAGCTGGTCTTGTTCCTGCGCAAATGAATGTTAGACATCTCCTTGGCTTCCAAAAGGCAATGTCAAACCTAAATGAGGAAGAGGTAGAACGGTGCTGGAGTGAGACCCTCCTAAAAGCCTCTTAAGTGATCCAGGAAGGAGCATTTGTAAGTGCCCCTCTTCCCTCTGAGACACTAATGAGTCACTCCTTAATCACAAACTGTCTCTGCAGAGCACTATCCTCCTGACACAAGAGCAAGCTTCACCTCTGCAGACCTTTAAAATAAGTCCTCTAGGCTTACTTTCCTTCACAGGACATAGCTGACCCCAGTGACCTTGCTCCTCTTCAAGTCATGAGCTCATCCTATAGATGCGAGGGGATGTAGTATTCCTTTCACTTCCTGTCTTAAACCCTGGTCTTAGCCTTAGCACAGGCTGTCCAGGAGATCGCTCTGTGTCCTGTCCCTCTTCCAGCACTGGTAACGCTCCTCTAATGGATGGAACCATCCTTTTACGTAGGTGGCACGTAATTTTTTGGGATGTATGAAGCACTGTGGGTCATTTTGACATAAAGGGTCCTGTATAAATGGAAATCCTTATCATTAAATCAGTAAGTAGTAACACGATTAACTTCTTGCTGTTAGACATGCCAACTTTTACGTTGGTTGCCACACACGCATCACATCATTAGCTTTCTATTCCCTTTATGCTCTTGATGGCTGAACACGCTATCAGAAATGATCCTCGTAGAAGTTTTTATGTTGGCCAAATGTTTTCGGTGCGGGAGGGGCCTTACAGAATTAAAAAGGGAAACTTGCCTTCCTAATAACTCATAGCTGTTGTGGCTACTATGTAAATCTCTTTATCCAATCAATCAGACATGAAATAAAATACTCTGACCTGATGCTTGGCTAGCATGTAAATTCCAAGTCACATGAGGCCCGGGGAGCTGTAGAGCAGAAGAAGGAGTTTTCATTCCCCGTTTGTAAAAGATATCTGCTGGGCTCATTAAGCAAAAATATTTGGGGGCCTGTGTCTTACAAGGTAAACTTGCTCTATTGTGCAGAAGAACGTTCTCTGGAATAGCTAACAGGGATCATCTGATGACATTAGCTTTGTAAGTAATTTCCATGATGTCAAGGGTACGCTGGAGATTAAAGGGGGATTAAGGACTACTTGCACAGTCAAAGCATCACAGTAAATTGACTTGACTTGGCAGGCTGCAACTAAAGTTGGCAAGTTTTCACTAACTAATCATATAAAATCCAGGTTTGTGGTGTTAGTTAGACTACACTTTCACAGAGGCCAGGAAACGTTAAGCTTTCAAGGTGGGAGGTTTTAGGAGCTGAAGGAGGAAAAGGGAGGGGAGACTGTCAAGGAGACTTTTGCAATGTCAAGGTGCCAAGAGGTGCTAAGTAAAATAACGACCCACTTTTACTGGAGAAGGCTCTGCCTTTCAAGAGCAAGCTGGTTGGATTTCTACCCAAAGGGCTTTTCCTCCAGCAAAGTCTATTTTTTCCCTCCCTCTTGCTGTCACAAAATGCAATCTCCTTTTAAAGGATCAGACCCTGCACAGGAACTTCACTGAATAAAGATGAGTTTATATTTTTAAAAGGAAACAGCTGGATTGCAAAAGCAAGGGAGGTAGGCAGCTCTTGTTTCATTAGCTAAGGGAAACTCAGGGCCCCAGAGGAGAACAACTGGGAGAGCAGCCATGACAGAGAACAAAAAAAAAGAAGGAAACAGAAGATCATAAAGTACTAATAATGAAAAATGGAAAGCGAGAATGAGCCAAGAAAAACAGGCAATAAATAGATTAAAAAAAAAAAGTTGGGAGGGAGCAACAGAAATGTAAAGCGATTAAGAATGAAAAGAGCAGGGCAGAGAGTATGGGTTTTTGGGAAATAAAAGAAATAATTCTGAAATTTCTCAAGAACCTGAGGAAAAACTGGAAGCACCTCATGGCTGATCTCCTGATCTCCAAACTGGTGGCCACTTCGATATGAAAACAAAGGAGGAGCACTGTGTATAATTACCCAGCAATTTGTTTGCTGCTTCCGCTGGGAAAAACTGAGTGAGTTTGGCTGGGCAAGAGAGTCCGGACTCCATGCATGCAGATGAATTAGGGTCCTCTAAGAGCAGCTTATAAAAAAAAAATGTGTCTCATCATTGTTTAGAAGGATCCAGTCAACTGTTTATCTGTGCAGTAATCACTGGATGATGAGTTGGAGGTAACCTGGGTGTGGGGCTGCGCATGGTGGGAGTCTCTGAATGGTTTCAGATGAAGAAAGAGTAGAGACTGAAGGAGGAGGGGGCTAGGAAGAAAAACAGATACTAGTCTGTCCTTCGTCTTGAAATCTGTTCATTGTGATAAAATATATAAACACGGCCAAGACTTCGTAGTCCAAGAGAGAACAGATTTTTTTTTTTTCAGCTGCCCTTCAATTAGATCCATAATAATCCTGCAGCTTTATATGGTTTACAGACGACACTTTGCCCAGCAGAAATGGTGCTATTCTTTAAATTGTGCTGTGCTCATTAGGTTTTAATAGGAGCAGTTGTTTAAAGGGTGGGTGGGGGCAGGAGGGGGAATGCACTTGGTGATGCATAGTGGAATGTACATTAATCTTGTTAATGACAACACAGTTAATGGCTGGCAAAACATTACTTTTGAATTAACCTTTCTCATGTGCAGGCTATACTTGAGAAACAGAGCCAGGACACTGAAGATACAAGGAAAGTGCATGAAGACAGGGATACAGGATTTCCTATGATTTTATGTTGTTCTTAATTAGGAAGCATATTGGCAGCAAATGCTAACATGTGTTGGGATGTTTAGCTGTAGCCAAATAAATGTTTTCTATTACAACTCTGAATTCTTTGCCTAGCCAGAGCCCATGCTGCTCTGTTCATGTCTTACAGAATCCCTTTATAAGTCATTTTGGGGGCCAATTTTCTGTTGGCTTATACAGCAGAGTTACTTTGAACATATGCACTCAGACTCCAGAAGGGTCGTTGTCCTCACTTTCTTTTTTTTAGTCCTAATTTTTTTTTTTTAGTGATAGATGGGGAAGCCCTTCTTATGAAATGCTTCTGTAACCCAACTAAACAATAGCTTATAGTGAGCATGCTCATTTAAAGCAAAAATGTAGGGAACGGATATAACTGGTTTTCTCCGGTCACATGTTCACACATAGGCTGAATGAATAATCCATAATGAATGATTTATCTGACATTTAATCTCTTTCCCCTGTTTATGAATTGTCTGCAAATACTCTGCTGTTTTTTTTTCCCTTGGTTCTTGTCATTTTAAATTATTGGTTAAATAATTTCTGATCCAGCTTGTAGGTTATTTGAGAACAGTTTGCTATGAGTATTCACAATTTATAACTCCTGTTACTTCAGTCATGTGAACACATAACTGAGGTCTGACTTGAGTAGTGCAAGTCTTCTCTTGTGCAGGTGGAAACTTAGGGTTTTGCCTTTGCATATATCCTTCTACATTTATTTTAATTATTATGTGAAATTTTTCTTGATGGTTTAGCCCCTTCTAGGAAGGAATTCTGACTGATGTCTCCCGCCTCTGTGTTTCAGTCTTGTATGGCAAATCTATTCCAGTAGAGGTTGAACCTTCAAAAACTGGTTATCAGGCAATATGGTCCTCATGTATGATCATAAGGTATAGCTCCTGCCTGCACAGACTGTCACAGAGGACCTATTAAATGAGAAGGGAGTTGAAAACGATCTTCTGAGTTGCTGCATCAGCCTTCTCTAGGCCTGGTGCTTGCTCTGGTGGCATCTGGCACTGTGCTATTGTGCACTCATGTAAGCCGGGGCCGAGTTTGCTTTACATCCATTTCACAACATCTTTGCATCCTTCTGTTCCAAATGACTAAGTTACGAAGATGAGGAAGATAAGACATTTGTCTTCTTGTGAAGATCCTCAGTGCGTCACTATTGAGGCACTCATCCCAATAAGCCTTCAGCACCAAGGTGAAGGAAGAAGATGGGAGAGGATACACTTGGGATTAAGACCTTGTCCAGTTTCAGGACATCCTTCATTCTTTCTGAAATAACAGAAACACTCCACAGAGCTGGAGTGACTCAACATAGAAGAGCAGAGCTGCAGAGGCAGCTAGTGAGAATAACTATGGGAGGACATAGATAACTTGAGTGGTCAAAGGTAATTCTGGCTAGTAGGGAAAATGTAGCAACTAGTCACTAATATTGTCCATGAATATGGACGATCCTCTCTGCCTCAGTGTCTGGTAGTGGAAGAGTTACTGGTGGTAAATAGTGCAATGTTTTGAGCTGCGAGACAGTAAAACCTGTTTTCACAGGTTCCTGTGAGTGATTTTTAAGGTTATGTGTATGAATTCATACTCTGGGATGCGAAAAAATTGTTGCTTTGGACCATTGTGTAAGTAATTCGAGCTCATTAGTCTTGAATCAAGTAAATCAAAGTTACTATTAATGTATGCGTCTTATGTTTATTAGTGCACTGTTTGGCTTCCGTCATATTTTGATTCTAAGGTTTTGTGGTTTTTATGATAAAGAAGTCCTTTACTTCCCTTGAGGTGTTAATGAAAAAAAAAGGAAAAAAAAAGGATTTATCTGCCATGATTATTTTGCATGGACTCCCTTGCTGCTAGAGGGGGAAAGAAGGTGCTCAGGGACTGCCTATTAACTAACATGTAAAAAAGACAGTGAACCACTGAGCTAAAAATAACACAACTGTATTTAGTTTAGGAGTTGTTCTGTGTTGCTGCAAATATCAATTTATGGTGAAAAGAAAGAAGACAAGTTGCAGTATTTAATTACTTGTGAATGTGATTAGCTGCTTGAAAACCTAAGGACCATATCATATCATATCAAAATCCCATACCATAAAAAGAAACTTGCTCTTAATTTTCTTCTCAAATTGGACCCCATTAATCACTGTAAAAGTTTCAAAACCATTTGGCTGAAGAACTCGGATAACAGGAGGCTTTCAGGAGGTCGTGCTCTCTCGTTGGCATTCTTGACCCTCTGTTGTCTCAGTTTCTCATCTTCTGGCTTCACCCTAGCTGCAGTGACATTGCTGTCTCTGGGCTAGGTTGTTCTGTTACCAGTGTGAAATTCTTTATGGGCTCATGTTACACTGCACTGGACTGTTCAACAGAGGAAAGAGAAGGCAGGAAAGAGAAGCCAACCAATGGCTCGGCTGTGCCTTAGAGTTCAGCTTCAAAGAAAGGTAGGGGCTGCAGTGGGGTGGTGGTGAACCAGCCGAGATTATAAGTAGACCTTTGGTGTCCAGGTTGACATTTAAAGGCTTGAGGCCTGGTGTAGAGCAAAGAAATGCCAATCTTTAAAGAGTGGACTGGGCTGGTTAGTAGGAAGGAATGTCAAAAGAGAATTTACAGGCGTCTCTTAAAGTTGAAGTAAATGTATTTCTTTCCTTTGATATGAGCACGTTTCTTCTTGATTTACCTGTGAGTTTACGTCTCAAGAGCTAGAGTTAGTTAACAGATGCTTGAAATAACATGGGGGAAGCACAGAGGCTGGGAGACCGGTTAACATTTAACTGAGGGCGCATACCACGTAAGCCTGCCTTATATTGGAGTTAAATCATCCCATCTGATGTGTTGGGAGCTGGATCTCCATCCACACTTGTTCTTCTGGCTCAGAGATGCATTTGAACCATTGAGTAGTTATTCACACCTAACCCTTTTTAGGATCACCCATTATTCTTATTAACAACAGTGAGCACTACCAAGAAGGAAAAAAATAATATCATTCTTTCCTCAAAAAGCTAAAAACATAATAGTGAATTAAAGTTCTAATATGATAGGACTGTTAACATAATGCCTTTTGTCTAGAATGAACTATAAACCACACATATATACAATGGAGAAAACCCTATAAATGTGTAATGGACAAAAAAATATATATATAATAAAACTGTTGAAAGAATGCATTTTCTCAGCACCAAGGCTATCCATAAAATTTTTACAGTTTTCCACTATATAACATTATCTTTCATAAAAAATGATATTTTAAAGCAAAAAGGTTGGCAAAAGAAACAATTGGTAGTTAACGGAAGGAGGGGATTACAGCACTGTGCCTTTGCTGTGAACGGTGGAATAGAAAATGAAAAACATTTGGGGCATTATATGAAGCCCAGCAGTCATGCTCCATATGGTTTGAAGAGTTGAGCAATGCTTGACAAAGATTTTACGACTTCATTTTCTTAACGTTGAATATTATTCCTTCAATCTAGGCCTCCCACCCCATGCCTTGTCTTAAATTTCTCCTGTTTTTCAAACAAAGAAATCTCGTTTATTAGTATGTATCACTTATATTGAATTTAATCACATCTGTTTTAATATGCTGTTCTGTTACCAGTATGGCCTTTCTGAGGAATGCCCTGTAATCAAGGTCTTGAGGCAAAATTGAGCTAATCTGGTCCCCAGATCCTCTAACAACTTCCTATGTGACTTGTTGCAAATTATTTAATCTCCTTCTATTTCGGTTCCTCATCTGTAGGATGGGAAAGATAGCAGTTCTATATATCAGACATCACAGTGATAAGTTTTAGGATAAATAGCTAGAGTCATCTGTATAAGAGGACAGGTCAATATTTCTGGATAATTGGATTTGGAACTCAGAACTTCCTGGCTCCCAAACTGGTGTTCTGATGGATCTGAAGGTTAACATTTTCTCTCTTAGCCAGCATCATGAGTTTCAGTCCAAATATTGCACCCCTCTGTCATGAAATACAGACCGATTAGTCACTCATTTGTCGCTCTACAATCCACTGCCTTGTGTGGGGCCATCAGTGCAAGGAAGTCCGCAGCCTTGCCAAGGTACGCCTGTGGATTATCCTTATTTTTATTTGACATTTAAATCATTGGGCACAGCTGGTGATCGGACCAAGTCGTACCTTTGTAATGACG
>NW_010397009.1:114140-156425 GCF_000710305.1 Buceros rhinoceros silvestris | reverse complement strand
CCTGCTGCAAAATGCACATCGTAAGGATATTTGTGTCTCACCTTCAAGAAAAAGGAGGGTTGTGGAGCTCTCAGCATTGGCACACCATCCTCTGTGTAAGAGACAAGCACCACACTTACTGTTACTACAGATGACCTAAACTGAAAAATTCAGACCTAGATCCAAACTTTTGAAAGTCTGAGTGCTTGGATCTGCAGGCTTAGCTGGGATGAATCTCTAAAAAGGAATTACTGTTGTCATTTATTGCACCAATTGATATGCTGTGCAATACAAAAGAGATCCTTCCTGAAACATCACTTCTCATTTCATTTATTTCACTTCACAGGGAAAGGCAGCATTCCTCTAAGCCCTCTCCTGCAGTAGCGGAGCGCATGTGGATGTCACATGCAGTGGTATTTCAGATGGCATGTTCTGTATTAGGTGGATAGAGTATCACTGGTGGTATGTTTTATCCCATAGACTCAGTACACTGGAGAGCACTCAGCTGGTTAATATTTCCTTTGAATTCTTTTCTCTTTTCTTTCCAACCATCTATGTAAACTTTAAGGCAGCCGGCCTGGTTTTAGGAGGTGATTTCCTCGCTGTGGATCAAGGATCCATTTGTGAGTCATTCTTAAGGCACTTCAGAAGAGTAGATTTCAGACCTGAAATAATGTATTGTAAACAGAATAATGTGCTTTCAAAATTAGTTCACGTACCAAATTACGTGTTTACTTAATACACCTTAATGGCTTTTGAAGAAGCCATTAGGCTCTATTGCGTAAATAGTACGTATACGAAAATATGTATTTAACCTAGATAGGGCAGTTTCCCTTTGTTGATTTTCCTTCCTTCTTTACAAAGTTTTATCTTCACGGCTTTTTAAAAGTCTATTATTGTTAATGAATTTATCCTCCAGGAGATAGTTTTGGACAGTGGCAGCTGAGAGGGCAGGGAGAAGAGGTGGTTCCTGAGTTTTAATGGGTAGAAAGAGCGGCTCATAGGACTTTTCAGGCTTCGGAGTGGGGAAGGAAGAAATTGAAATATTATTACGCAAGACGATTTTCTTAAAGGAAAAATTACAGGGCTCTGTGTCTCGATCCTAACTTAGGGAACAGGAGTGGGTTCCTGCATCAGGCAACTTCATGTTTTCACATTGGGTGGACCGCAAAACCCCTACATCTCCATGAAAGAGGTGTGAAGAAGAGAAGGAGCCCCTACTCTGCTCCATACAACCCAGATGCAGGACCTGCCAATGCTGGAGGTGCCCTGCGTGGTGGGACCTCAGAGGGTTCCTCACTCCTCTAACCTCCTAGGTCAGGATACGATCTGACTCTGCCAGCCTGGTAGCTCAAAGGGGCCTTAAACTGTGCTGGGATTTCAGGCAAAGAACCTCAGCTTTCTGTTTGGTTCTCTACCTGTATATATGGAGAACTGGGATAATGATCCTTGACAGTGGCTTTGTAAGGATCACTTGATTGGAATGGAATTAATTGTAAGAATACTAGATGTGAGAGGGCTACTAAACCAGTTGGGACTGGCAGGAAATCAGTGGGGAAATAAGCACAAACAAGCTAAACCTGCTGTGTTTGACTGCTTAACTGCTACCTCCTGTAACTGGCACAGCAAGTAAGCCATATATCTGCTAAAGTTGCAGGTGTACTCGCAGCTAGCTCATAATGGAAAAAATATCTGTAAATACCTACTCAGTTACAGCAAATGCCAAAAATTGCAGTCTGTGTTATTCACAGGTGATTCCACCAATCCTAGCCATGTTCATCAGTTGGGAAATAATAACAAACCTATATCAGAACTCCAGAAAAAGATGTTATCTTGCTCGGAAAATGCAATAAGAACCAGCAGCTAAGTGCTAAAAATAGAAGTGTTGTACAAAGCCTTGTAGCTTTGGCATAGAGTCATGAAGTGCAGAGTGAGAGAGGGAGTGGGGGGCAATCCCTGTGCTGGGCAGGAAAGAAATGGATGATGGGCACACAGGGATAACCAGTGTAAGGGGAGAAGAAAAGTTTCCTAAGTTTTAATGGAACTCACTATAGACTTAGGTGTTTTTGTGGCTCTGGAAAGTTCCTGTCTGTATTAACCAGTCTATTAAACAAATGCTTCTGCAAACAGTCTGTGCAAACTCCTTAAGTTGATTTACCTGGGTCAACTTGGAGTATGGAAGGGGGTGAGGAAACTTATTGGTCTTCGTAAGAAACTAGTTATCTGCAAGTACAATCAACACCACAAAAACGAATTCAGCAGTTTGAATCTCTTGACATGAATTGTTTTCTCGTAAAAAGCTCTTTTTAGCAATCCTCTATGTGACTTCAGGCAGGTATCTCCAGTTAAAGTCGGTCTTAAAATTGCACTGGATTTCTAAAAGAAACCAAATTAAGTCCAAATTTTAATCAGGAAGGATAATAAAATAAGAATAATTATGAAGAGCTGGACTATTGCTTGTAGGTCCATTAATGATGCGGGTTTTTTATTGTTAACTTGAATGCATGTATAAACAAAGTATACCAGAAATTATTTTGTGCAAACGCATTCAAGCAATGTTATCAACTGCAGACCAAAAATGCAACTGGAGCTGTATTGTTCTTTTTCATTGACTTTTTGTTGACCACAGGAAAAACTGGTTTTAAAGTACAGCAGAGTAACACAGTCTAAAGGAGTGAAAAACTTGTAGAGCCAGTTTGGGTTGTAAGGGAGTGCTAACTTGTCATCCAGACGTGACGGTGGTTTTAAAATCAGATTGAAACAAAGAAGTTCTTTTATGCTTTTTCTATATTCCCTCTAGGAAACCATACTCTGTCCCCTCCACTCTTGTCCCACAGACCTTCCTCCCATCTCTTCTCATCTACTGTGCCCCACTTTCTCCTCTCGTATCCATGGCCTTTGCACTTTGTTGCTTCCCTTGGTGATGAACATCCCATTCCTTCTGAGATACCTCGGACTATATATTTTTCCCATTTCATTTATCCTTACGCTGTTTAATAAAATGGTTCAATTTTTTTTTTCCTGTTCAGCAATTGAATTCAATAAATAATTTGGGGTTGCCAAATTACATTTTTATTTTAGCGAAAGGATGAAAAACTGCTCTATAGAAGACTAATTTATATATTTACAGTGTTTTCTGACTTATATGATTATCACTCTGAAAGATATTTCTGGATAATCTAGGGTTTCCAAATAACATATTGGAAGGTTCTCTTTGAAAATCAAAGTAAAAAATATTTCCTGGAATTATTTGTAAAATAAAAATATGGCTATGCCCCTTTTTGTCCTCTGTGAAATAGTATTTTTATTTTCAGTATTGAGGAAGGAAGAGACAAACTGAGATGTTCCTTGGTTTAGATTAGACACCATTTATAGGACAGAGTTTTGGTACTTAATAACGTTTCCATCACAATAACATTCTTATGTTTATTAGCTGCCTCCTTCAAACCAGGCAGTTTGGTTGTTTTTTTTTTTTTTTTTTTCCTCAGGTACTGGGAAATTATTCATTCCTGGTGTTCCATCAGGCATGTCAAAGACAAATATTTCTGTGCGCATCTGTATTTGGGCCACCCATCCTGAATATGTAGCTCAGCTTTTCATGCCAAAAGTCTCCTGTGTTAAATTTCATGCTGCATTTTCTCTGGGTTACTTACAGGAGCTATTTTTTCTAGTTTTATTAAAAAGCTAAAGCTGAATTGTATTTCTAATTAAAAGTATTTTTTTTAGAATCTCTTGGCCACTCTGAGATAAGTCCATCATGTCAGAGCTGTGCAGTTTTGTCTTCACTAAAGGTCTGAGACTTCAATTATCAGAGATTTGCCTACAGAGCTTCTAGCTGATTATTGATTGATAACCTGATATATATCTGCATGTTTACAGATTTCTGCAGTTCTGCTCGCAGGAAGGTTTAAAGACATCATCCTTGACCTGTTTCATACATATTCAAGGAAATTAGATGACTTACAATCATATACATGTGGATATGCACCATTTAAGAGAAAACTGGGCACTGTTTGGAATCACTGTTCCTCAAAAATTCACAAAGATGTGGGGAAATGCTTAGACTGTATAACTTTAATTGAAAGTATTTATCCAGCTCTGATTTCAACAGATGTCTGAACAACGGGTGAAACACCACCCCCTCCCCCACCCCGTAACAAAACATCAGTCTGCTTCTAGACTTCCCATGCTAAAGTTTTTATGGTGGTCAGTGATAACATTATTTTTTTTTCTCTCATGCTTTTGTAAAAACTACAGACTTTTAAAAGAGACTTTTCCTTTATGCAGTTTGCTGCTGCCCTCTCTGTATTGGCTGATTACCAGTTGAAGGTAGTTGCTTTTTTTTGCTTGCTTTTGAACCCCATTTAAGAAAATTGGGGAAAAAAATACAATGCAAACATTTGGATCCATCTGGTTAGACATGGGAACATTATGATCATCTGGGCAAGATGGTAACTGCCATCAATCAGTCTGGCGAAGAGTAGCTGTGCCCCTGCTCTAGGTCTTCCTGGATGGTCCAGAGGTTTTTGTTTGCCTAATGGTAGGCTTGGTCATCCTTCTCCAGCTCTGTCTTTCTGCTCCCACTGTCTACCAGCACTGCTGGGGGTTTTCCTCTCCTCCAGCAACAGCAACCCCTCTGCTGTTGTGGCTTCTCTACAGCACTCCTCAAATAATATCTTTTCATAGGAGATGCACAAATGCTGTTGTTTGCCATGATATTGTCACTACAGCCACAGGCATGTGCCTCCACATGTCCCCTAGCAAGAGAGAAATGTGTTTCCTCGTGCCTGTGCTTGCAGCATGTGTGATCCGCTCTCCTTCCCCGGCCTCTCCCAAGCACACGCATCCTGCCTACTGGGGCTCTGCCCACTGCAGGGCTCAAAACAGAGCTGCCTCTATCTCAGGGATTGATGTGGGGAGGAAACGGGACAGTGCAAGTGGCGAGGTGAGCTGCCGGGTGTGTTCAAGAGGAGGGAGACTGAGAGGTTCAACGTGGCAAACTTGCCTCTGCCTCCACATTGATTCTGCTTTTAATAAGCAGAATATAGCTTGATGTGAAAATCTCCCCCTCGCAAAGGAATTGGTCTATCTTTGGTTTTGAAAATGCTATGTTTGGGCTGTAGCAAAAATATCGCCTTAGGCTTCATTTCATGATCAAACCCTGTTTAATAGGGCACGCAGAGCATCCCGCGTCGAGATGAAGGTAGGTGCCAAAACCCCGCTGCAGGCAGTGTATCTTACCCCATGACTGCTGGGCAATGGCTGGAAACCTGCTCAGTACCGCTCCGTGCCATTTGATATCACATGCCTCCATATCTGGCCCATAAGCACATGCTGAAATTCCTGAGCATGTGCTGTAAAGTTAAGTACTTAAATGCTTTGCTGAATAGGAATTGACTGAACATGTGCTTAAGTATCCTGCTGATTCCTGAGCATGTGCTGTAAAGTTAAGTACTTAAATGCTTTGCTGAATAGGAATTGACTGAACATGTGCTTAAGTATCCGGCTGAATTACAGCATTAATCATTTTTACAGCTGACAAAATCACTGCCCCAGAAAAATATTCTCCAATTAGAATGAGCAGGATTATTTCTTTCATTTGCGTGAAGTGAGCGTGTTCCCAGTTGTACCGAATGTGCTCCGTTTGCTGTGATATTAGAAATCATTTTCTGTAAGATTTCATATTGCTCAAGAGAAAACTTGAGAGATTTTTGGAGTTGATCTGGTCCCTGGAATTGGGTTTATGTTAAGAAAACACTGTAAGAATAGATGTAATAGGCCAAAAATATGCACTTGCTTTTTTTCATTGATTTCACCTAAGGGCAGAACTCGGGCCAGTGTGTGTGCTCATTAATTCTCTCTTGTGGGAGATGCTTCTTTCCATATCTGATTTTAATTTGTTTGTAGACACTGAATGTAGTTTTTCATATGGTAAAGTGCTGCTTTTTCTTCCTTATTTCCTTCACAGCCTTTTCATAATACAGTTCAAAACCAGTCCACAGATACCTGTTCCTCATCTTAATAAGCAGAGTTTCTTGCACAATATGCCTGATATATATATACACAGATGTACCAAAGGAGAAATGATTGACCTTGGCATCGCTAAGTCATCAGGAAAAAAAAAAAAAAGAAAAAACCCCCAAATGGACAAACCAACCCCTTTTGTACAAGCAGCCAGTTAAATAGATAATAATGGTAATTTTCCTGCTCCGCTAATGATGATAATATTGATATTTATCAATAACAAATAGCATCCAGGTGCCTGGATGAATAGAGTACTTTGCACAGCGGGGTTTTATATCTATCTATGAAACACTGTGCGGTAAGGGCTGCTAGCAGGCAGGTGAGGGAAGCTGAGCAAAGAATTGCCTCACAGCAGAGCGCCTGGTAACAACAGAAGGGGAATTTAGTCCAACCCAAGAGCAGAAATAATCTCTGCAGTAAAAAAGCTGCAGAATCTGTAATCTCAATATCCAGCCCGACAAAGACTGTGCCTCTGGGGGCTCAGCTAAGTGAGCTCTCACTGGAAGTGGTGTGGGGCTCACGCTAGGTCCAAGGAAAGCCTGCCGGTCATTGGAGCTAAGCCCAGGCAGCCTGGATATTTCCAACGCGCTGTTCAGGCTCCTATGCAATCCCTGCGTTGTTCTGCCTTTTTTCTTTTATTAAGGCTGCAAAAAGGACTTTGAGAGGCATTATCTTCAGAAGAAAAATTTACAGCTGCTTTGCTTCCTTGATTATGTTTACATTTGGAACCTGTGTGCCTGAATATTACCTGTTGGTAAAGCTGACTCTGTAATTAATTGATTTTGAGGCTTATGATTGCTCACCAGGCAAGGGGAAGGGGGAGTGGGAAGGGTGATCACAGAGCAACCAGCTACTCCAAGACCTTCAAAGGTGACTCACAAAAAAGTACTGCAGCTACAGTGACACCCCCTGAGCTAGGTTTAGGATGAGACCTTGGAGTTTCCTTGCAGCAAACGACTTGAAGTATAGCTAGAAACATTTATCAGGTGTGCCATGCTTCTCTTCAGAGGCCTTGGATGGCATAGGGACCCGGTTGTGGACTGACCATTTGAATGTATCTGGGTGCTAAATCTAGGCATGAGGGTGGCTGGACAGAGCTTAGGTGCTTGCTCTTGGCAGCTCCCATGGGTCTGACTCAGAACATGTCCCCAAAAGAGCTCTAAATATGGACAAGTTCAGGAGCATCCATCCCTAGATGCCATATACATCCAGCTCCACTGCTCTAATCACAGGATCACAGTCTGTTATGCTTATACTTACTACCAGATCCAAAGGAGACAATATTACCTTTTTAAACAAAACAATAAAGCAATAAACAAACAATAAAGCCAACACTCCAGATGTCTTTCCCATGGTAGATAACATAAAGCTAAAGAACCGCTGCATACATACACATTGTTCTATCTGTTATTTTAGTATCAGCTACAAAAGGTTTCTATACGAGTGTCCACACTAGAAAAATCCCAACTCTTTGAATCACAGTGCTTTGTGTATTTTATTTTCTTAGGCCTGAATGTATTTCCTAAATAACACAAAAAAGCTTTGAGTTTGCACTATTTTTTCCTTGAATTTTCAGCAGTGACACCAACATGTCCCTTCCCCTCCCTATGTGTGTTTCGCTTGACATGTTTCATGTTACAGAGACTGTGCGAGAGACTTTGAGAGGTGTTATCTTTGAGAGAGGAATTTATGGCCGTTTTCCTATCTACCGTATGTTTACATTTTGAATCTGTGTTGAACATTTGTTATTCTCACTTGTTGTGTCTTGTCTTAAATTAGATCATAAACATTTTGCGGCAGGGACCATGTCTTCCTGTATGTTGCTTGTTTATTTAGGCCCTACTATTATGGATGGGGAACTGACTGGGGGTAATTGTAATAATAAAAATAATACTGCCAAAAATTCTTTTGTCCTGCTAAAGAAATGTCCAGCTCCTGTTATCAGAACTTATCAGAGAGTAGGGTGCTTAAAAGAGATTGTGGAGTGGTAATCATCTCTCCAAATGCTTTGAACTTCAGTGTTAAGCAAAGGGAAGGAAGAAGAGTCTTATTTTGATTTATAGAAGGCCCTGACAAAACCATTCCTAAAGTTGCCAATATCCAAATATTACTCATAGACCTGCATGTGCATCTAACAAAAGTTTTGAACAATTACCCCTCATTGCCCTCTTCTAATATTCTGGTGAGCAGAAAAATCTTTATAAGAGCACACGGCTTGTAAATGAAAGAGATGAAAGCTCATGAAAGGATGGAGGCAGACCATACGTCATCCCACACCTAGGCACAACGGGATGCATTAAGGAAGCATTTATGGAGAGGCATTCCATCAAGCCAAGGTGTCAGAGGACATATGGTCTCTCTCACCATTAACCCAGTGGATTTCCATACCTTTCCACTGGTCCGTATTAATCTCACTTTGTGACGGTCAGTTTTGTTTGATACCGTTCAGGCTTTGCCCTGAAAATTCTCAATATGCACATGCAAAATTTGTGAAAGTAAATAAAAGTCACCTCGTTGAGCTTGCTTTTTGCAAAACAGAAATTAAAAGAAAAATTGGATCAAACAGAAACATTTTCAGTAATCCAGACAGAAATTAAGAAATAGAGGTATGAATACTTCGGTTTATCAATACAGATACCTGCCTGACCCCACTTCCTGACTAGAAAAACTTGTTAGTATGTCTCTGAATGCAGCGTAGCACGTTGGTACCAATTTGTTTGGTGTGTGAAGGTGTGGCCATCCATCTTAGTCATTACTTGTGATCTGAAAGATATCACCGGGACGCTGGTAACTGCTAATCAAATGCGTGTGTAGAGATGCTTGAGATGAATGTTACGTCAGGAGACGGTGAAGCTGGGAGGTAAGGGTGACGAAACTAAGTCTTACTTTTTGCTCTTCTAAAACCAGATATGCTTCCACCTTTTATCTCTTCAGTTGGCTCTGGGGCTCTGTGAGAGAGGCTGAAGCAAGGAGGAGTCTTCCTCCTTTTGGGGGGCTTTTCTGCGCTCTTCTGTGGATATCTGTAAAATATCCGAAGTTAGGTGAAGGATTGAATGCTAATCCTAAACTCAAAGCTAGATTTCCCTCTCCGTGGACTATCACCATCTCAGAAGATATCCCACAGTCACCTTCCTCATCAAAAAGATGCTGAAAAAGAGTGCATACGCATAGGACTAGACTGAATAGAAGTTATTATTTTTAAGATGGACACCGATTCTGTTTTTTAGCATTTCTTCAGCTAGGACATTATTGTAGCCCAAAATCTCTGTAATTTCTGTCAGGGAAAACTTGTATGTAGTGACATTTTGTTTTTCTTACAAATAATTGAAATAAGACTAAAAATTCCAAGAAGCCCTAATGCTGGAGTGGGGGAGAAGGAAGGAATTTGTGAAAGTGCTAGGTGGGAATAAGAAAGCTTTTAAGACAATCATTATAATAATACCATCATAATAATACCTTTATCTTGAGGGGAAAAAAAAATCATCAGCCAAGCAACCGCTACTGAACTTGGGACAAAAACAATCTCTCTGAATTTTCAATTGTCATAAAGTACTGGTGTTTTCTGAGGAAAAAAATTAACAAAAGTACATGTCTTGGTTTGATCATGACATCTTCTTTTTCCCATTCGCTTTCTCCTGTTGTAGGGACTTCACCCAGGCTCTCTCAAAAGTCTCACTCCTCAGTGCTTTACACATTTGGATTGAACAAAATATTGCTGTGTTTAGTAGGTTAAATTCAGGGGTCCTTCCACGAATGCTTAGAAGCTGTGATGCAGCAGAGTGGGAAGATGCCCTGTATACACCTATTCCATTACATTTTCCTTGCAGAGAAAATGTTGCCATGTCATACCACCGTACATTGCCTAACCCTAGATATATGTAAAATCTCCAAAATGTTTGCACAAAGAATACTGTTATTCTCTGTACATTTTATCTGATGCTTACCAGGAATAATAATAATAATAAAAACCTAGTGGACCGAAGTTTGGAATGAGAAGTCAAACAAACGTAAACCCTTTACTTAGCCTAGATGCTAATGACACACTGTCCAGTGTTTTAGAATATATCTGCTCAGAAGATCAAGCTATTTGAGAAAAAATCTCCATCCTGAAAAACAGGCTTATCTCTGTATCAGGAATTGCCAGTAATGTCTCCTCTGGGATGCTTGTTTTTAAATTGCCTTTTGGGAGGCTTTTACAACTGCATTCACATCAGTGTTGTGATTCAGAGCAGTGATGCGGTTTTGAAGCAAATCCCCCAGACCGTCTCATCTGCCATGCAGTGGTTCAGTTCGCAGAGTGGTTTTGCAGAGCATAAGCTGGATTCTCTTTGGAGAAAACTAAACTGGAGGCTTTGATCCAGGCATGTGCCAAATGTTCTTCAACTCCTGCTGCAGGAATAAGAGGCCAAACCGATGACTAGACCTCCAGAAAGCTTGGAATCACACTCTGGGATATTTCAGTTCAGGGATCAGGGCTAAATCAAGTTCAAAACTATCCTGTCTCTCTACCTCCCTTGTAGTGCAGATAAACTGCTCCAACCTATTGATCTGCTCCTGTGGCCGCAGCTGCCTTGAGAAAATAGATGTAGCTTGTGACATCTTGAAAGTATTCCAGATTTCATAAATGTTTGCTGTATGTTATTTGTTTTTGACTTCTTTGTTGCTTGGATCTGGTGCAAATATTCTTAAATGAATTTTAAATGATCTGAGCTTTTGCCCGTATTTTGTTGCAAAATCGAAGATCAGCCTATTTTTCTTTTTTTCCCCAGAAAAGATCATACCGCACTGTGAACTGTGTCATTTGGGGAAATTTTTTTTTCGTCTGCATTGAAATCGCTGTTTATGGAAATACATAAGAAGACCCTATACATTTCTGCTCTCAAAAACGGTGAAAGGAAATTACAAGAACTGTAAGAAGTTTATCACAACACTTTTGTCCTCCTGTTTTCAAAGCTGTCTAATATTGCCTTAATATTGAAAATAGTGAACTCTGAGTCTACCTTATGCCAGTGGGCACCAAAGCTTATGATCAAGTACAAGCAACTTGTGACGGTTCTAGCTTTTGGTAGAACATGTTTGCTTTACAGGTTATTTAAATTGTGTTTTTTAATTTAGATATTCATCTCTTTTGTATGTTTTTCCTTATGTGTTCAGCCTCATTAACCCGTCCAGTTGACCTGCATCATTCTCGTGTTGACAAAGATAGGCATTATGAACCTTAAAATGTCATAAACACCTCTAAAATGTGACCCTTCTTGCATGCAGTGGGCAAGGTTTGACAGCATTACACCAGTCATCTGATAAGCTCAGGTCAAAAGTCTCCCAATTGCTTGCCTTTTGTTTGGGTGTCAAAGAGGCAAAAGCTTTTCATGTTTTTAATAAGCAAATTAATGAAATACTTACAGTACATTGCATACGTTAACTCTTAGGTAGCTGGTTTTCTTCTGGGGCCATCTTTCCAGAAGTCAGAGGCCGTCAGTGCAGTTTCAGTTTTCCAGGAGACAAAGAGGACAGTCTGTTTCAGTAATCCTTTCCTGCTTGTAGTTAAGATTCTCTTTTCACTTTGGCTTACTTTCTAGAGGCATAATAACATTTGCCAGCTAAGCCAGATGTAGCATTTCAACCAAAAAAATGCACTTGGGTGCACGTTCCAAGTTTGCCAATGGCTATGCGTGAGGCTGGAATGTCGTAGCAGGAGCAGCGGATTAGGAAGATTGTGTTCGCGTTACTCAAAGCAGAAGGAGCCTAGAAAATGTTTCTGGAATGTCACTGTTTCAGCCACTTCCCTTCACAGATATAACACGTTTGTTTGGGAACATTTGTACGCTCCTTACAATCACTCATGATAGTGCTGTTTACATTTTCAACATATTAAGCAATTAGTCCTCATATATTCGTGCCACAGTAGTTTAGAAAGTCTGATTTTTCTTTCTCTAATAAAGAGAAAATAAAGAAAAGAGATTTTTGCTTAACTAAGCTGACATTATGGCAATGGCAAGCTATCTTTACATCTCCCTCTTCCCTCTCTTCTGCAGACACAAATCTATAGTTTCTTAATTTTCCTGAGAAGAATCTAATTTTGTGTAAAATTGGTATTAATGATGCACCTTTGGGTGGGAATTATCATTCACCTATTACTTTTCTATTGGTTCAGATGATCCAGTATAACCGTGTGGTGGAAGAACTTAAGCTCCATCTCATTTGCTACGACTGGGTGGTGGCTTTTCTAGTTTGCTAATTTAAACCATTTTGTGGTGTCTGCTATCTAACAGTTCCCACTTTTCATCCTCAGCCTCACAAGCATACTGCACAAATGGGTGAGCCTCTTCAGACTCCCGTCACAGGCAGAGAAACTGAGGACGAGAAGTTAACTGAAAAGCCAGGGCTGGGAGCTTTAGCAGAGGGACTGTCGTTGACTTCCAGACTAGACACAGAAACCTGAACGTCTGTCTCCTAAGCCAGTTCTTGGTCTTCATGTCAGCAGAAGATCAACAATGCTACATTTACTAGACGCCTTTCTCAGTCAGCTTATATTTGAGCTGATGACCAAACATTTGCCATTTTAAGCTTATGTTTTTGCCTGTCTGGAAATGCTTCTTCGTTGCTTTAATTCTAGAACCAAATTGCTGCATACTATAAATGTAGTTCAAGATAGGTTTTACTGAACTACTGTGAATTTCTATGAGGTAGGTTGCTGGAAGTAATCAAAACTACCGAAGCAAATTGACTTCTCAGACCTGTGGTCAGGGTAGAAAATCAGCTCTTCTATTAAGCACGCTACTGACGAGAAGCAAAGGGCCAAGTCAATAGAATATTAAAGGAGAAGGGGAAAGATACTCTTTCTTTCACGTAACTGAAAGTCTGTAAGCATCGTTAAGTGATGCTCATCATCTCATTTTATACAGGTTTCACTCTTGACATCCAAACCAGCAGCCACAGACTCTTTCTCTTGCAGACTTAAGTAACTAGTGCCTGGAACATTAAACATACAGCAAAATCCCATAAAATGAGACGAGGCTGTAAAGCATTGGCTAGAATAAGCTCTTCCTGCAATGGGCCGTGCAATCCAGGCTAAACTGAAGCCTGGATGCATTTTGGGAAGCATCTTCCTTTAGGCCAGGTCATGCTAAGGTTCCATCTACAGCTCCATGAACAAATGTTCCACAATTTACTAGTGAATAGATATCTAAATTACATAAAAGACTTAAGAAATACAGCCCTGAGATGATTTTGTCCCCTTTGCACTGGTTGGACTGCTTTCATTCTAGAATGAAATAAAAAAAAAAAGAAGCAGAGAAAACTGCCTTATTAACAAAAGCTATTAAAGCAATCTAAACATCACATTAAGCTTTGCTTGCGCAGCAGTAGACGCAATAAGAAACACATATTACAGTCATTTAGATGCAAGATAATTTACTATTTTTAAGATCTTATAGCATCCTTGCTCCAAAGTCTTTTCTTTTACTCTTTACTGTTTCTGACTATGTTGTCCCTTCTGCAGCTCTGATTGCTGAAAAGAATAACCACCTTTTAGCTGGAAAACCTTCCTCAGACTCCATGCCGATTCTTTGCTATCAAACTGGGCGGTCGTGTCAGGGTTTATGCTAAGCCTGGGTTGTTCAATATTCGCTCACCTCTAGGACTGTGCAATAGCTCATGTCCTTATTGAGGTTGAAGGTGGCACCAAGCCGCCAGGGTGCGAGAGCTTTTTGAACAGGGTTAGAATTCAAAATGATTCTGTTAAACTGGAGAAGTGACCTGTGATTCAATAATGACAACCTGAAAGTACTACAGTAAAAAGGGAAAACCAAAGATACTACTGGTGTTCTGCAGAAGTGGATCAAGGGGTTAGAGCTGGACCACAGACTGGATGTAAGTCATGGGTGAGATGCTGTTGCATCCTGAGATAAAATGGGAATTCGGCATGTATTTCTGTTCCTCTGGTGAGATTTTGGCTGCAGTTTTGAGTCCGGCTTTAGGCATTGCGCTTCAGGACGTAGACAAATCAGAGGGAGTCCAGAGGACAGCAAGCAAAATGATGGGAGGTTTAGAAAAAGTGACCTATGAGGAAAGGTTGAAAGAACTTGGTTTGTTTAGTCTGGAAAAGAGGAGACCGAGGAGGTACATGATAACAGACTTCAAATATTTAAATGGTTGTTATAAAGAGGAAGGGGATCAATTATTCATGTCCACTAAGAATTGGACAAGAAATTAGGAATGGCTTTAATTTGCAAGAAGAGGATTCCAGTTAGAAAGCTTTCAGACAGTGCTGGAGCACATTAGCAGTTTCCATAGCCTTCCTGGGTATTAAAGGTTTATAAGAATGGGTTGAACAAACTTTGTGAAGGATGGTTTAGATCTGCGTCTGCCTCAAAGCAGTGCTTAGGACAAAACAACTTCTTAAAGCCCCTCCTGGCCTTAGTTTTATAGCATGTAATATAGATTTGTAATGTATACATCCGTAGGTAATTGCATGAGTGCTAAATTATTATCTGAAAGGAGACTCAGTCTTTACTTACCTATCCAGGTATGTGACGTAGTGATAGTGAGGAACTACCTGGACTCTGCTATTTGCTAAAAGAGAATTGCTTGAGAGTTTTGATAAACATTTCTCTAAATGCAACAGTGGAAAATCTGAACTCATACCTGACCTTATCTGACAGCTGCTGCAGCCCTTATGAAGGGATTAACAACCTGGACATAAAACAAGGGTTATCGCCAGTCATTAAGGTGTGATACCGCTCAGCACAATGAGGACATGTCACAGGTCTGCATGGGGCCATGCCTGAGTGGCCATTTACAGAGAAAAATGGTGATTTACCATTCTTCTGTGAAGAAGACCTGATGCTGTGATGAAGGGGAGGCTAAGCAGGGCTTAGAAACATCCTAAAGAGAAACTGGAGGCCACTGACGCTGGGGCATGAAACTGTGGCACAGGACATCCACTTGACACCAAGAAGGTCCACCCCCTCAACCATTGCTTCCCTTTTTTTTTGGCGCTATCTACGTTACATAAACCTATATTTATCTGTCCTCGTGGGATCCTTTAGGTCTGCAAATTGCGTCTGTGTGATAAAGTACAGGGATCAATAAGTAAAGCTGAGTCTTGACCCTGGTGGAGCTTCTGACTCCAAACGTTTCAGACGACGCCTCCCAGCCCAGACGAGATCTGCTGCTCTGCTGAGTAAGGAGGTGCTTTGCTAGCTTGATTCTGCAAATCGGTATTTAGCATCTTTCGTTCTTGAAAGGCGCACACAAAGAGACAAAACGATGATTATGCGACATGATAGGTATAAAGAAATAAAACCATTGTAATATTATTGGTTGTTTTTCATAGCAATTCAGATACGAGCCCATGTGTTTCAATTATAAAAGAATGAGTTAGCTTATAATATGCTAAGTTCTTTTTATTAGTTGATTAATTTTTCACTTAAATTCTAAAAAAGTCATTATTTCCTCATCTTTAAGCTTTCACTTCTACTGCTTCTTTTGTAGTGCTTTTCTTAATTACCTGCGGTAATTTGCATCAGCAAGAAACTAAGGATGCTTTGCATGTCTTTAGTGATTTCCCTCCTCTTTAGCCATTGATGTAGCTACACAGAGAGAGCTCAGCACTGTAGCATCTGGCATCTTGAATCATTATTATAAACATTAATTAAACAAACCTTTCAATACTTCTGACAGGTGATGAGAGCTGCTGACTTCTCATGAGAGCTCTGGTGCCCCTTTTACAGGTAGAGAAACTAAGGGTATATTTGAATTCAGAGATTTGCAGATACTTTCTGGCTTCCAGGGTCCAGGTGCGTGCCCTGGCCACGTCCCAAATCTGTGCTAGGGCAAAAGCCAGGCTCTTTCTTTCTGAGGATCTTGGTTTCCTTAGGAAGGAGACCGGAGTGCTCAGACGGGGAGGGGTGGTTGTCACGGTTAGGTGTTGAGTCAGGCCTGTGGGTTGCACTGCAAAGTGCTATCCCCACAGTCTAGACATAACCAAGGCACGTTAAAGCGTTTGAAGGAGGCTCGTGGTGATTCTGCGTAAAAGGTGGGAGCAGATAAAAAAATTTTCTTGGCTTCTTCATCATGCACTTCCTCCCATTATTTAACTATGGAGATGACCACACTGGTTTTGCACATTTAACAAGTCCAATGCAAACAAGATTCTTCCCCCATTTTCATCAGCTTTGAGATGTTTTATTTTCAGGGGTCTACAAAGGCAAATGTACAATTCCAATAAAACCACAGCAGAGATTGCACAGCACTATAGTCTCACTTCATTTTGGGGTAGAGCTTGGAAAACGTGGCTCCAACCTAAACCAGTAGACAAGGGCAGCGCACTCTCTCCCTCTTTCCAGCTGCTTTAGGCAAAGCCACGGGTAGCAGAGTCTTTTCAAGCCCGTCTGCTTGCTGTGCAGAAGGAGCAAGCTGGAAGATGGCTTTCAAAACTGCGGCATCTCAATGGTGCCAGATGCAGCTTCTTGCTTTACAAACTCTGGTGTGTTTTAGCAATTAAATTCCATTTTTTCCTGGATTAAATGCCGGTTTGTCAGCCTGTGGACAATTACAATAGATAGTCATGGGGCACTGTACCAGGTAATGCACGTAATCAAAATGCAAGTGGCTTGCCTTGCAAATCAGAAGTTACCTTGCCAGTAACAGCCATTCTTTCTGACAGTACACTTGCCTTTCTACATTCCTTTTCCATTTTCTCCCTCGTTTTCCCGGTATAATATTATAGCACTGAACTACAGATGTGTTAGTCTGTGAGTGGTCAGACAAGGTCCAGTAGAATCAAAAAGCATCATTTCACTGGCCTCTTTAGAAGTGCAGGATTAGTCCTGTTGCTTACAATTTAAGAATGGATCCCTATCCAGAAAAGCACTTTAACACGTGATAACAGTTAAGCGTGTGCTTAAGTGATTTTCTGAATCAGGGCCCGTAGAAACACTTCTGGTGAGTGTTTCCAGCTAGTTCAAATAGTGTCCAACTTTTCCAGATATTATATTTCCCCTAAAATATATAAGCAGAACTCCTTCCAATACTGAAAAACCTCACTGAATTCTCCCCCTCAAACAATTGTTTGGAGGTTTGCTCTGTTATTGATATAAAGATTGATTCAAGTTGCAAAAGTAAAAATGTGTTTATGCAAATATTAAGTGCCTGAAAACTACACCGCAGCTGTTTAGTTTTTGGATTAAAGTCTTGGCATGTTGAATAAGATGCATCAGCATCTATGTGACTTGGAAAACATCTTTCGTTACATAGTTATTTTAGTGGAAATACATTCTCCACAACCTTATCTTCCAGAACAAATTCAGACTTCTCTGCATTTAACAGTGTAAGAGCATGAAAAGCTTCTTGGCATGTGTGTTCCTTGTCAAAACGAATCTAGAATGAGATAATGACAATGAGGAACAAAAGTTTTGGGATAACTTCTGCTCTTAAAGTTTTGCAGCCTGGGTTTAGGTTCTGATTAAAGTAAACTGCAGCTGCAGTGACAGGGTTCCATATATCCGTAAGAGATGGTCATCGAGTGCAACAAGTGGAACAGCATGATTTCATTTCATATGTAAACACCAGCGATAAGAAAGAGAAGCCTCCTATGTTGCTTTTTGTCTTTTGGTGCGTTAACTTCAGACCATGCATCATCTCTAATGAGCTTGATAAAGCATAGCAAGGAAAATGTGCCATAATTCATCATGATTTCCATTTCAAAAGTGACAGCCAACTTCAGAAAATAGTCCATTTTACCACAAAAGAAAACCAACAAATGATAATGGAAACAATATCCTTAAATGAAAACTTACAGTCCCCTCAGATCTGATTGCCGTTATGTAAAACTGGGCTTGGTTTTGATAACAGTACCCAGAGATCCTCTCTGGTTTGTCTTGTAAATAGAATATTTGTTTTTTCTAAGTTGTCCATCTCAGAACACACAGCACCCCAAAATTTTATGTAGTAGTAAGAACTGGTATATAGAGAAAAGCAGGCTCAGCATTTTAAATTTTTAAAAAATTTATAGTTAGATTTAATTCTTTCCCATTAAAAGGTATGGCCCGTGCTGCAATGGAAGTATAAATAAACTGCTTTCAATAACAATAAAGGAGCTTTTGTTTTGGGGAGCTTCTGAAGAATTTTTACCTCTTTACCTGAATATCCAAACTATTTTTTAATTCTTTTGGTGGCTGCAATCGTCTTTTAGAAATCGGTCTATTTTTTCTGGTAACATCTGGGTGCCTTAGAAATCACAGCCTTCACCATTAACATTACTGTTACTCTTTAGTCAGAAATAATTTAGTTTCATAGAAGGAGTAGGGCTTGAACTGGAAGATAAAATGGTAGCTCCTGAGACGAGGGCAAGGAGAGATGGAGGGTGCCAGAGGAGGGCTCAGCACTGGAGCCCAGCATCCTGACTCCTTTGCTTCCCAAACCTGAACTGATGTCCTACAGGCATTGTGGATTTGTCCAGAGGTGTCAGATTTACTAAATGTGATGTTGATAGACTAAAGCTTTCTTTTGGTATGTGTCATGCTTTAGAAATGATGACCATAGAATACTGTATTGCAATTTGGAGGTGAATAATCACCACCAGAATAGGGTGTGCTGCTTTGCAAGACAGAAGGGTGGTCAGCAGCCTGTCCGGGAGGGTTTCTTGGGCTGAGCTGTTGTATTCCAAATTGGAGGTGAAATTTGCCAGGGAATTGAAAGATTCTGCCTCTCAAAAAGGCAGAACGTTCTGCTGCAGCATCATCTGCTAAGCATCTGAGAAGTCACACCCCATCCTAACTGGGCATGCGGGTCATATTTGGGTTTCTGTGTGTAGAACAGATAAGGGCAATTCTGGTTTCTGATGATATCTCTGCTGAAGACAGAGCAGACATCCATTTTCTGTGACTACTTTAAAATACCCAATTAAAATTAACTGTTTGGAAAACACTACTTTTTTACCAGTTGATTGATGAACTAGGGTATCGTTATATAAACAGAAAGAACAGAAATGGCTGGTGCCAAAGTGAAGTTATGTGAAACTGCTAACAAAAAATTCTCCAAAAATTGTACTCAGGATTATTCTTATGTAGTGGTTAATTAACATGTGTAACTCACTGCCACAAAATACAGTATCTTTGAGGCATGAGTTTAGCGGGATTAAAGGGATTTATTAAACACTTATATGGATAATGAGACCATCCGCAGTTACATTACACAGGATGAAACCATACATTAGGGATATAAACAATTATGCTTCAGGACAGAAGCCAACTACTGACAGAGTTAAGGAGGAAATTTGCTCCATAATTATCCAGGATTTTATGCACCTTTTCTGAAAGTTTTACTACTGGCACTGTCACAAATGGGCTACTACCTTACAGGAATTGTTAGAATGCAAGAAATAAAGAAAAAATAATGAAATTATGATTTCTCCTATTTCTAAGGGTATTGTCTTATTTTTTCCACTCTTTAACAGGAATAATTATGGTCTTTTATTGAAAAGAAAAAGGAGAACGTGAGACAAAAAGTTGATCCAAATCTATTGAGGCTGATGAAACAGGTCCCTGACTCCTTCCATATATGAGCTGAGTATCATCAGTTGCTTTTATTTTTTTATAATTAAGAGAAAGTACTAAGGCACTGCTCTAGGTGATGTTACATCTTCTATTTGCGTAATGGCATCATAATATGATCCGTGCTAGTTACTTAAGTTTTACTTTCGCATGCTAAGACACTGCCGTTTTAATGGCACTATGAACATAACCTTGCACTGGGTTGTCTACAAGGATGCTGACGTGCCTGATCTCAACTTTGACAGGAATTTGCTTTAGCTTTTGTCTTAAAATAAAAAGCAAAGAAACATCAACATTTGTTTTTTTCTGTGCAAGAGGAAGTCAGTCCTCTGAGTCCTCTGTGGAGGTCTGGGTATGACGGCAGGGAAAGCGTCATGTCCCTTCCCAAGTCTCCCTTGTTAGGGCTTATTACTGGAAAGGGGAAATGAAGCCTACATGCTCTCACATTTTTGTCAGTGACTTTCTTCGGCAGCCATAGGCTCTCGAGAGCACTTGCTTATAGATCTCCATGCACACTTGCTGACAGACGACCTGGGTATATGCGGTAAATCCGATGCATCCATCCAAAGGTACTCAGATTTCCTGTGCACGTGCAGGGCGACACTGTGCACCACTTGTGCTGGCCATGGCTGGGTCTGCCGGATGCTGTATAGCTGTGAAATGTATGGAAATCCTAAATAAATATCCAAGGCTCTAAAATTCTGCCAAAGTGAAAGCTTTATGTGGGAAACAGGACATTTATGGTGAGACCCAGCCTCACAGTAACCAGTTTTTACTTCTCAACAGCTTCCTTCAGCATCTTTTGTTCCTCAAGGAGAGGGTTCATGGACTCTAGGTCATCTCTGCTTGTGTTATCGAGGAAATTGTAGTGTCTCAAATGGCATATCAGTACATACAGGCAGAAGGCTGTGCAAATAGTGCATAGCTAAAAAAGCCTGTACACCTCTGGGACCAGTATCAAAATCACCGAAGTCAGTGGAAAGACTCCAGAGAGCTCTTCTATCAATCAGAAAACGCAACTATGACTTGAATTAAAGACAAAAAAGCAATAATAAACAGAAAAACAATGAGAGGAGCAGGTGTTCAGCATATCTGAAAGGCAGAAGAGCAAACTTTTATGTTCTAGCAGCGATGCTCTGCAACGAAACTGAAGTCTGTCAACATCCAGATATGTTTCACACTGTATGTTTGGCATCGCAACAGGTGGTTACTGCCAGATATACAATGAAGAATATTCCAGATTCGTTAGCTATTGCACCATGTCTTTCCTCCAGATGAATTGGCTGTGTTTGGCGGCAGTCACTCAGTAAATAAAAAATGATCTAGAGTTCATAACTATTGTAGCTTTAAAAAGCTACCTAAATATCATTGTTTTTCAGCAGTGACATTCCTCACCCAGAAGGGAAGTCCCACAGAAAACAGAAAAGGAAGAAAGCTCTGACAGTCAATAAATCTGGGCAATGTTGAATGAAATGGTTAAATAAGAAGGGAACTCATTATTAAAAATGTCCTTTAACAGCCTATTTACATTTAAAGAAGAGGACTGAGAAATGAGGTAAAGCTTCTGTACAAAGATAAATTTGGTACAACCGCCATGTTAAATGTCTAGGGGACAGCGTGTGTGTACTCTAGGGCTGGAGTCTTTTTGTACTCTGCTTGGTCTTTAACCTTCTGATTTTCCACTATGTTGCACAGCCCCAATGGACGACTTCAGGCTGTTTTTACCTACAAACACAGCTTTGGCTAAGAACAAGGTTTCAAATTGTAGTCTGCTGGGATTCTTTTTTAAAGGAAATTCCTTATTCATTGGAAATTTGCTGACTGCTTGAAAGTGGAAACTGTTTAAGGAAAGATCAGTTTGGATGATTTTCCCACTTCGATAAGAATCTGGGAAGAAAAAAATTTGAAATTGCCAGCGCATTCCTTTCTGCTGTTTTCAGAAGAAAAGCAGCCCAGCGCTAGTACTGACACAAACAGCTCGAAATGGTCAAAACAGCTGTTTCAGCGGACAGCTTCCTCTTCATCTCTTATTAGAAACCTGTGATTTACTCTTTTTGTTTTAGAACTGCAGTCCCATTTCCTTCAAACAGCCTTACCTGTGTTTCATGATCGAAATAAAATTGCGTGTTATGCAACTTTAGGTGCATTTGCCACGTATTTGTGCCCTTGGATCATCTATTCTGTTGCTTTTGACAAAGTCTTTGAATACACCAGGCTGAGCTAATGACTCTAATTTGATAGAACTCATTTATAAAGCTGTTATATGCCATTAAAAGTAATATTACGCAGTATCGATTTATGTTGATAATTTTCCAGCCATATAAACCCCTGGAAGCAAGCAATAACGTGTCACACATCGCATATATGTTTTTACCATTCTAAGGCCCAGGTTTAAGGGAAACTCTTGTGTTTTCAGGACCACAGCTTCCCCCTTGGCTACACCGGATGGAGTTGCACTAGCAGAGTCTTACTGGTGTTTGTTTCAAGCATTAAGTAACCTTGGGGAAGCCTTTTTCTTCCTTCTGCAGTTCTTTGGTCCGCTCACAAAGCAGGTTTCAGGTTTGGGCCCGCTGGTTGAGGGGAATGCTTAGCTCGCCTATTTAAAACACAACTGGATTTTGCTATTCAAATGTAGGAAACCTAATTACACATTGGTAAATTCTCTTCAGTCTACCAAACACAGAAAAAAAACAGTGACAGAAACTGAAAGGCCAAAAAAGAGAAAAGAGTCCCTAAGACCTAATGAATCCAAACTAAACACCTCTCCACAGAAATGTCAAACATTTCTCTTAGCACAAAACAAGGCTTAAAGAATTCCCTGCCTTTGTCTCTGGGCTAATTCCTTAAGCAGAGAGGGGGATTTTCTTCTGGGAGTGTTATTTCACAAAGAACTAAACAGCAAATAAACAAAAGACTCTCAAAGAGTGAGAGAGTATAAATAAAATTCATGACTCCTTAAAGAGTTTACACTGAAAGAATGTGGGGGATTATTTACAATTAAAGCATAGTCTGTGGAATACAGTTATTATTACAAAAATGAATAAGAGGGTATTTCATTTAGCTCACAATAAGAGTGCACCTGGGTCTTCTCCATTTGTTAAAACTGAAGAAAACTCCCTTGCCCTCAGAATCATCTCTTTGGTCGCTTTTAGCAAACTCTTTTTCATATACCAAGCTGGGTAATCCAATTGAAAAAACTTGTTTATGAAGTTGCAAATTATCTATGTTGTAGCTGCAGAAAGTGTCAAAAGGAGAGGACAAAACCCAGGGGGAGCAAACCAGGAAAGTTGGGAATTTCCTTCTTTTAAATGAGAAAAAAAGTACCCAAATAAAAGTTTCCTCTGTTTTTTTTTTGTTTGTTTTAGGGTTTTTTTGGGTTTTTTTGTGAAAAGTATGCTTCAAATCCCCACCCTCCCAGTCAGTCCTGCAGAAACGAAAAAACCCAAAGTTGTCGACAAAAAGAAGTGTTTTTATACTTCAGGCCTAGCAAAACACACATTTTTAGTAAAGTGAAAAGTAACAAGAAAGAAAACTTTGGGGGAATCTCCCTTTTTCCTCGCCAAGCAGAATATGAAACAATGGAGCAGGTTAATAATGGAGACAAGGTTAGCTGAGGGATAACATGAACATGGAACAAATACAAGATTTCACTTCCAATAAATTAGGCAGACACAAATGAATGGTTATTAAGATAAAGAAGCATAGGTTGAAGAAGCCACTTGATTATAAATTATAGAGCAATTAGTCCTCTTTTCAGTGCCTTTTTTTTTTTGCACTAGGCATCTTGTATGCTACAGCAAATGTGTCGTAAAACAATGCTGATAATGATGTTGTTGAAAGCCAAGGTAGAGTGGCCAAATCCCATATATATACATATAAATATATGTACGTGTGTGTATATTAATAGGGTCGTGAGTGATATATGGGTGTGAGTATCCATACGGGTGTATGTACCTCTGTGTGTGTACATCTGTGGGGGCGTACATGCATGTCTGCCTACAGCATAAATATCACGAGGTGCATCCGGGTGCAGCCCTATTAATTTTTTAGAGAAGTGATATATTAATACAAATTAAAAAAGAAATCTCTGTGAGTGGCATGGAATGTGCTTTATCTATCTATCTGTCTGTATTATGTCTCTCTGTCATGTTAAAAAGAAAGCCTTATAGGAGAGGTTAGGCCGTGGAGACTTATTTCATGTGCCTGAGCGACAGAGACAGAATTTAAAGCCTTGCTGAATTTGCAGCAAAGTTTTGATTGAGTCTTATCCTGCCATGCCTCTCTCGGTAAAGTATCTGAGACATTTGGCTGCACACGATTAAATGAACAGTATTTATTTTTAGCATCTGCTGCCCCTGACTCAAACTTTGCTACTAAGAAAATTCAGCTCTATGGAAAAGAATTTGAATTCCAGCTGGGCAGTTTTCAAAATAAGATGAAAAGTTAAGCAGGCAATTGGTGTGTATTTAGGGCTCAAAACACCTTGCCTCCTAAGAAGTCTTGAAGGAGTTAATCCCTTCTCAAGATAATCCACTAAAGAGCATCCTTCATTATGATGTTAAAAGCAAGGATCAGTGCTGGGGGAGTCTAACAATAGGACAGGGGTGCTTTTCAATCCCCATCACATTCTTCCCAGGTTAGAAACAGAAACTGCTGTTATTCCAGCCGAAAAACAGGACGGGTTTCGCTCTTGGTGTTAAATATTCAGATCTAAAAAGGGAGGGTAAGAAAAAAAAAAAAGTGATTGCTAATCCACTGCATTAACTAAACTTCGCTCTTATTGGGTATTTTTCTGCCAATCTTTCTAACTTTTATGACAAGATGGTGAATGCGGAAGGGTCGCATCGAAATAACTCACAACTCTCTTAGACATCAAAAGAACTTTTGATAAGAGGCTTGTAAATAATTTCCTGGTGGTAACATGTGAGCAGCGAAAACCTGAAGCAAGTCGATCAGACTTCACTGAATGAAAGGATGCTGCAGCCCTTTACCATGGGCAGGATTCTGACTTCTAATACAACATGGGGAAAAAGCTGCTCTATGTTACTTGTGTGGCTGATGCTCTTAATATCTGGGTTTCACTTTGTTTAATACCAAGAATCTGGTTTTGATTCATGAAAAGGTAGAGAAGCGTAAAAATAAAGGGGTTTTTTGGAGACGCTGCAAAATTATGGGGTTTACTTACACACAGATGTGCACTAACACACTGTTTAATTAAAACTCAACAAGTTTTGCTAATCTATCCAAGTGAAAATACTCATATAGTGAGAAATTTTATCTGTATTTTTTAAGTCAGTAAAGGAGTAAGATTCAACCTTTAAAGACTGTAGTCAGAAAATGAAGAAAAAAAGCTATTACTTTGATAGCTGGCCATAGAGTTGACTTAGGACATGATCCAAGTCCTGTGGATCTCCTATAACCACAATTGGTGTTTGGATCATGTCCTCAGAGTACAATAACAAGTTTTTGTAGCACGCATAATTGATGGGTTTTTAAGGAATCTCATGTAAAACATGTTTCATTGTGCCTTGAAAATGTCACCTTAAGGAATTCTAGCCCCATGTCAGGGCCAAGAGAGACTGCAATAATATTTCAGTCATGATAATTAAATGCTGTAAGCACCGTTATTTTCCCATTTGTTGTAATTCCAGCTAAGAAAGGCTCTGATTGAGACCTGGCAAGAAGTGGTTGAAAAATTGCCCTTCCAAAGGGGGAAGCTAAAAGAGTGCATGACTCAGCTGGAGATAGTAATTTTGATCCTTTTGTCCAATATAATCAGCAAAAGGGTGGTAGCTCCAACTCATCGCTAAAGCCTGCAGTAACAGTAGCTGAAGACTTCCTGACACAAGGCCACTGCTTCTCCTGAGTATACCAGATGTCTTCACAGGAGTAAGAGCACAGCTGGATGGGAAGTGGAGAAAACTTGCCTCTAGGTTGGTGTCTCTGCTCATTGCAGAAGGGTTAGACTAGATGATCTTTAAAGGTCCCTTCCAACCCAAACTGCTCTATGATTCTATAGTCCTGTGATTTCCATTGCTCCACATAGCTGGAGCACAGTGCAGCTCTCTTCTTCTTTCCATCACCTCCATGCAACAAAGTGAGATGGCCTTATGCTTAGCTAATTTGGAGGAGATGATGCTCAAAGAGGGAGCAAGTCTGAGTACATGAGACCTTTTAGACTATTCATTCTTGAGTGTGTGTCCCTGATCCAGACCAAACTGGAAGTGTGTGAAGCGGTACTTTTTGTGAAGGGTCAAAAAATCATTAATGCTGGAGAAGTTGCAGATGTCTGTTAACTCTTTAGAGGTTGCAAATCTTTCTGGGCATGGTGGAGAGGAATAGTGAAGTCCCGTCTGTTCAGAGTGCAAGCAAACCGAGTTCTTGTATTACTGCAAACTGCTGTACACTCATGCTCTTGCTTGACAAACGAGTCTGAAAGGGACTTCATCCCTATTTGCTAGCTCTCCAGAAGGGAGGGTTCTCACAGCTGCCCTACTTCTTACTGGTGATCCCAGGAAGAAGGGAAATCTGCAATTTCCCCACTTGCTGGAGCAATGGAAACTCTTTTAGTTCTCCTTCTAACCTTCGCTCTGTAGGTAGCTGTTGACATAGAAGATCAAGGCTGTGGTTCTGCTGTCCATGGCCATAACTTTGCATTTATTAGTGAATGCTATTTGTCATCACTTTAAGTACTCTTACCCAAATCGATGGCCAAGGAAAGGAGTTGCCCTGCTTACAAATCTTTAGAGGTGATGAGCTTTGCCTTTTATAAGCACCATTTTTTAATTTTAACAAGCCCAAATAAGCCATGGTTAGTCGAAAAAGAATACAGCCCTCAGAAGTCCTGGGATTATAACGTATATATGCTCTGGCTTTCTGACAAAAGCAGGTGATTTTGATACATTAAATATTTATACAAGTTTTTAAAGACCAAAGGCTCTCCTCAAGATGTGTTCTTTGGTTAAAACCAGGCACTTAGTAAACAGAGAGAAGGACACAACCTGAGCTCTTACAGGAGCTTGCTTTTGAAGCAGAGTCCATTTCAGGATAATGGGAATGGCTGATCCAATTCCTGCCCTTCAACTGCATTCAGTTTCTGGAATTAATTTATCAAGCTACATCTAAGGATTAAAAGATGGCGCCTGACATTTTAGAACAAACCAGAAAACCCCAAAAACCCAAACAAAAAAACCTGTCACAATTCAGCAGAATTTGCAAAAGAAAAGAGGCTGTATGGGATAAAGGAAGCCAGTCCAAAGTCCTCTTAGGTTGATGATCTCTTCAGGTCACGGTTCAAGTTATCTTGATTTTCAATTGTACCCACCCAAGTCCGTACTGCTTCTCCCTAGCTAATTTTTTTTAAAGACTTTAAGTCGCTGCCCAAATGCTCTTCTCCTTAATGAGAATGAAAACGACTGGCTTTTATTAATGAATCCCATCTTTTGTGCATAGGTTTTAGTTTCTATTTAACATCTTGAAAAGTCATTAATTTATTGCTAATTTAAAAGAAAAAGAGAGAGCGATCCTGTTGGTTCGAATGAATACTTTTCCTTTGGTTGAACCAATAATTCAAGCTCCTGATTATACCAATTAAAGACCAATTTGAGGAAAGGCCTCCAGCACTGAGCTGCAGCTGCCATTTAGCCACAAATTATGGGCCTTATATGTGGGTGGACATGAAACTCTTTCAGAGAGAAATAGATTGAGAAATAGGGAAACTATTGTAGGGATTTTAGCAGAAGGGGGACATTAATTGGATACATTGCTTGAAGTCAATCAGAGATTCAGCTACTCTGTGGGCCTTTTGACTTCAAGACCCTTCTCTTTTTGTTCATGTACCTTCAGCTAGATTAATCACAGTGACTAAACAAGCAGAGATATTTTTCAGGGTTTTTCTTTTTTTTTTTTTTGGTGGCTGTGAAGAAGGGGCAGCCTACTCTGCAGTGAAATTAATGCTGGAGATAGCGAAAATAAGTATGATGGTTTCAATCTTGAAATGAATTCTTTAGATACCTTGAGTTAAAATGTGATCCCAGGGTGAAAGCTTTTATTTGTTAATTCGGCGTTAGAGGCTCCATTTTGTTTATTAAACGTATTGACAAAAAATGCATTGAAATTGTACGCTTTTGATCCTATTTTTCTGCTAATGGGGAAAGAAAATACTCTCATTAAAATATTTCTCAAACTTTGGGCCAGTATTAATCAAAAAGTGGGAAAAATAAGAGCAGCAGCAACAGTCATAACATTAGCAAGTCATTGATAAAATATACAGTGTCAATGCTCGTAATTGAAATATTTTAAAAATACCACATATGAGTTGCCATTAGACCACTGTGTATTATCTGAGTTTTATTGCTCTAGACTTCATTTTCCCAGCCCATAGGGAATATTTGTGGCAGAAGTGGGATTAGAACTGCACTATACTAGGTGTCTCGTCCTGTGGTACATTTTAAAATTCTTTTAAAATGATAGAAATAGAGTACAAATACATATGTGAAGTAGAGCTTTTGGTAACGAAATTTAATAACAATGCCTATGTCTATGTTTGTGTATATAGAAATATACCTATATAAATGTGTTTACTTTTCAAGCAGCAGCGTTCTTAAGAAATGTCATTGTCTGTGATTCCTTATAATCAATTTCAAGGTTTCACCAATGGAAAACCAGTAAACGTATAGTTCAGCTTGGGCATAAACACTACTTGTATGAACTCCATAATTCTGGGTTCAACATATACCCTGATATTCAGGGGTGTCTTTTTCCATAACGTTGAATTAGACTGTTGGGTTTTGGTTTATTTTTTTGTTGGTTTGGGGTTTGTTTGGTTTTTTTTGGTCACATTGATATAACTCACCTTGATTAAGCCAATTAAAATTCTCAAAGTGGTTGCCTGATCCAGAAGTCAAATTCTATTTCTCTGCTATTTCTTGATGCTGTAACAAACTCTTCTCACCTCTTTCATTGTGAAATTGAGATTTGCAACCTCAATGAGTCAAGGAGGTGATACAGTGCCCGCAAAGAGACCCTGAAAAGGACCATGTGCTTCGCTTTACCTGCCTAAAACTTGTTTGGTTTATTTTCAGACCATTACATTTCTGGGCATTTATTTTGAATGGAACTAAGAATTGAGCCGTGTTTCACATTTTAGATTAACGGGACCTCAAACAATCTCCAGTGATTTCTCTGGCTTAAAATTGTCAGTTAAAACCATAGGAAAGACTTCTGCTCTGAATTTCCATATTTCATTCAAACTTGCTAATTTTATCCTTGTTAGGAAGTGGGATTAATAAAAGTACTTTTGATCCACCCAGAGGAGGAAGTTGTGGAAATGCTGCAGGAGTTCTGTCCTTTGTGGAAATGCTGCCCCAACTTCTTAGTCTTTAGAAGCCTGTACAGCACAGATGTTACTCTGGTGATTTTACAGTTGTTCTGATGATTATTCAGTATGGAAGCAATCATGAGTTTTCATCTCCACAATAACACATTCTAGTTTTTTCCTTCCATCTCATCTCTATTCTTGGGTCCTGCTCCATATTTTGTAAGAGATTTTCCTTTTGCTTCATAGCCTTTACATGAGGATTCTCTCATAACATTTGCTGATGAAACACCAGATGTTAAAAGAAACAGCGTGTTTGATTCTTCTTTTTTTAATCATTTGCCTCCTTTATATCCCACTCTCCCCAGATGAGACAGAACTGGTACAACTGAAACAATCTGGAGTTTGATAGGTGAGCCAGAGGGCTGAGAGAGTCAGCTACCCAAACCACCCTTCTCTCAGCTTTTGATCTGAGGTCAGCATCTTCTCGCAGCATGGAAGGGGGGTTTTGTGCTGGGTTAGCCGTGTCTTTGGCTCACCTGCATGTATCAGTAGCAAAGCAAGTGAACACATCTCCTTGTTATAGATAAATTTCTGCTACATTATCAAGAGTAACCCTTTGAAGGGAATACCTCAGAAAAAGAACATTTCTCCCCAAGAAATTGCACAATGCCCATGGATAAGGAACAACGTTTCAAGCCTCTTATTCTATACTAATTAATCTCTAAGCCTTAACATTTATCTCTCCAGTACACAGCATACATATCACCGTGAGTTTCAGTTCTGAAGTCTGATAAAACTAATAAACCAAAACTGCCAGAGGTGGCACATTAAACTGGTAAAATGGTTTTCATCTTAATTGGATATGAGCGGTGTTATCTCTAATAACCCCAGGATACTTCTAATTGGAGTTTTCTTTTCTCTTTCTTTTCATTTTTCCCTTTCTTTTTCTTTCTTTTCTAAAACCAATGTCGCTGACCAGTGTTAATATTTGAGTGCCCAAACCCCCTACGTGCTTGTGATGCTTTCTGAAGCCCGAGTTAGCCTGATGTCAGCGCAGTGAGGAAAGCAAGTTTGTATTCCATTAATAAAGGTGATTTTACATGTGCTATCATTGGAGATTTCAATAAGATAGAGTTATTGATGTTAGCTAATAATGTTTTGAAAGTTGCTTGTGTTCACTACCCTGAGATTCACCTCAGGCCAGCAACTTCTCAATTTTCAGATGTTATTGCAAGACAATGGCTGTCATTGTTTAGGCTCAGATTTTAATTTTCGTGTAATCTTTGCTCAGATTTTTAGTGTGGTAAAATAATTCTTACTGCTTCCTGTTAATTTTTTAGACTCCTGTGAGAAGAATGCATATTAATTGGCAATACTAAAATCCCATGTAGGATTAAAAGGCCCCTAAGCTTTTTGCAGCCAGTATCCTTTTGTTTTGTTTCACGGAGGTTTCCAGTGAGGCAGATGAGGAAACATTCAGGATGCTGAAGCTCGCTTTTCATAGGAGAGACCCTTTACAGCTGATAGCTGCGTGGTCTGCAGGGGAGATCGCACAAGGAATCAATCTTGGATTGATTCAAGGAATTGGAAGCAATTTTTAGAAACTTTCGTTCACTATTTTTCAGGATTCTCTTTCTCTTTTTGCTCTTTCTTTTACACACGTAGCCCTGAATTAGCTATTCCACTACAGCAATTTTATATTAAGTTTTTGTCATGCAAAATCAACTTCAATTTCTCTTTATGCTACACTTGTCTGGCAATGCAGGTATGCTATTGGCTCCAAAAGAAATAAGATGATAAAGAATTAAAAGAACTGAAAGGACAGGAGGTCTAAGAAAAAGAATTATATCAATAGTGTAAACTACCACATTTTTTTCAACAGGGATTAAAAGTTGATGCCTGCATATGCTTTAAATGTGAGAAATTTTACTCCTGAGACATACTCAGGAAGTTATAATTCATTTTCCTGCAGAACACACATGCACATACACACACACACAATGGCGCACGTGATGAAGTCAGGACCGTTCCCTCCATCACACGTTTCTGAGCAAGTATTATCGAGATCACAATGGTTATTATTTTTTCTGTGTAATTAGAATTACCTATGCAGAGCTCAAAATATTACAGAAATGCAACAGGAACAATTTTGAATGTGAAAAAATCTATAAAACCCCAATTGCAATAAATAAAATTAGCACAAAGATCTGCCCAGTAATTTATATTTACATTTCAGGCAATTAAATCAGGAATACCTGGCGTGTGGATTAGTAGGGATCAAAGGCCTTCCACAAAAAGAGCCTTTTATAATATCAAAGACCCTGTGACATCATGTTTGCCTTTTATGCTGAATTAGATAATTGCAAATAATTGTAACTCAAAGACATTTAGTTTTATGGGAGATTTTTTTTTGCCTTTGCAGGTCGGTGTGCAACCCTTTGACCCATCATTGTAGCACTAAAGTCTTTGTTAGAAAGACAAAGAATATTACTTTCTCTACTAACAGCATACATGGTTACTTTTGTCAACAGACAGAGAGAGCAGAACAGAAAGCTCATGACACACCAACCCTTAGAAAAAATACTCCGGATTTTTTGTTAGGAGTAAAATAACCAAACCGGGTGGGTTTTGGTTTTTTTTTAATTTTATTTTTTCCCCCTTAGCTTTCTCTGGGTTTTGCCACATCAAATGCAAGCAAAAATAAGAATCGTAAATAAATTAGAAATGATACTCTGCTTCTCCTTGCTCTGCTTGGGTGTTTCTTCCACACCTTTGCATACTCATATTGCACGTAGGCTTGTGGTAGCAGGCGTTTGTGCTTTCAGCACTTGCTTACAGGACCCAGGTCGTGGAGGAGAGGGAAACTGCAACAGGCTTGGTGTAAAACGTCAGAGTGGTCAGTGAGAAATGCAGTGATACATGACAGCAACAGATCTCTGCACCTACCAGCTGAAACACCAGAGACAACATGATCTGAAACCCCCCCCTGCCCTGTTCTACTGGCCCAGGAGACCTCATTGCACGGGATATCTGTAGGGTTAGTTCACAATTTAAGGAACTATTATGGGACTACCCATGATGTTTTTCGCTTCTGGACAAATAAGGACTAACGTGAATTTAGCCTTCTGCCTTGCAATAAAAGTGAAAGAAAATACGTGAGCCATAGAAGTTTAATCATCAGGCTTGCTGAGCTGGAATTACCACCAAAGTATAGTGAAAAAAAAGGGCAGTCATGTTGCCTGTCACCCTGATGAACACAAAATGTGTCTATGGTTTATCTCTCTAATGAATTGCTCCTGGTTTTGCTGCTAAAAGGCCTAATTCTTTCACCTGTTAGAGAGGAGCTGATACTGCCCCAGTTTCCATGGGTGGGGTGGAGATCTGATGTGGGAGTTTTGGTGTCAGCCTGCAGGAGAGGTGCCACGTCATGGGAAAGCTTTTGAACTATCAGTCTGTCCTAGAGCTGTGGGGTTCATGGAGGCCAAGCCTTTGCTCTGGAAAAATGGTTTGCAGAAATGCATGTAAAATTTGTTCTTTGCTGAAGAAATTGAGAAGGAAGGGAGGGACACAAGTGAGGGAGCAAAATCTGCCTAACTGGGAACATAACCAGGTTACGGTTACTTTTCCAAGTGCTGCTACGCTTCAGTGCTGCCACAAGTTACAGCCTGCCGAGTGGGTAGGAGACCAAACCAAGATATATTTCTTAGATGGCTCAACTGTCTTGGGCTTGGAGGTTCATTGGGAAGTGAAGTCATCCTGTGAATACCAAAACACCAGGAGGCAATAAAGGTGATACAGGTAATGCATTCTGATTTTTCCTAGCGTTAACTCATTTACAAAGCAGACTTTCAGAAGGTTGTAAAATAGTAAATGAAATACAGAAAGGCTTATCAATACTGGGTATTGCCTGCCTACAAAGAAAGCCAAGGGGTTTATTCCAAGGTAAATAGGAATAGATATTTAGGTAGCAGTATACTGGTCAGTGTGGACTGGACAGGAGAACAAGCTGCATTAAATATTGCCCAGGTCAATGATTAATATATTCCCATAAATGTGTTAACCTTGCAGTCTTACCCTCCTCTCCGCATTTTTCACTTTAATTGAAATTAATGTGCTAGTGTTAAGCAGCTATATGAACAGCTGTAGTTATTACACATTTGACAGTAGATAAGTAAAAGATTGTATTAAGGGAGGCCGCTTCCAGCAGTTGGCTTGGGAGCTTTAATAAACCCTTTGGCTACGTACTGTACATACATAGGCAGAAGCACCATGTGATAGGTATTGTAACCTCTTGTTTTTATCTCACATGAAAGGTGGGCCAGTGAAAGGGTTGGATCCATATGACCTCCAGAGACACTTTCCAGCCAAAATTATTCTATGATTCTAAGATTTTCTGTTGGTGATGGAATGAAACAGGCCTTTGCAGTTGTGAGTTTAGGGGTGACCAGCTAAGGGCTGGCCATTTCTCCCTGACTGTGATTGGAGAAGGGAGAAATGATACAAATGCCTTCTCAGGATGTAAAGACGTGTATCCTCTGTGCTCACTGTGTTTCATTACAGCCCCCATACTCTTTATCTGCTCGCTAATCCTGTCTGGAGCAGCACCGTGGCATGACGGAAGGCTGCTCAGACTGATTTGGGTGGGAAACTCCACTTTCAAAACTCATTTTTTTCCTTCTGTGTCCATCTGTTGTAGTGTCTAATGCTTATCAAGGGTGGTGATGATTTCAAGATCTTTCAATTGCCAAACAGCCGTGGAGTGGAAGTGTAAGCTTCAGAGCAAGCCATTGTACCTCCTTGGTGCAATGGTGAAAGTGGGGATTCTCATTGGTATCTTGAATTTTGGGTGTCCAAAATACTGCAGATGGGTCCGTCTCTTGTTCAGTTACTTTTTGTGAACAAACTTCCAGTAAATGGAAAAAAAATCCTTAATTTTTACAAACGTCATCATCACCAAGGAAGCACAGGAAAGCAGGCCACAGAAGGAAGATTTAAATTCCCATAAAGTGCATATAGATGCCTAGGTAAGAATTAGGTTCCTAAATACCTTTATGGAGCTGCAATTTTCTGTTTAGGCAACGTAACTAAACCAATCTCCCCCAGGCCTTATGGTCACGTAAATACTGATTGACTTTCCCTTCCTTCACTTCCTCACAAGAGAGTTTAATGCAATTTTTTTTGCATTAATATAATTTCTTTGGCGTTTGTCATCAGGAAGGTTGTATTTCAGGCAGCTGTAGTCAGAAGACTGCTGAAAAAAAGTCCATGTTATTTAGAGGAATTTTGTATTGTGATGCAAATGTAGTCATTTCCAAAGCAGCGCTGCTGCTGCTTCTGCACCAACTGTGAAAGTATTTCCACGCTAAAAATCAGCACTGGCTATTTACTGTGGTAACCTGCTTCTATTAACGTTCAGCTTTTCACTGGAACTTGTCAGGCTTTAAAATATTGTGATAATTTTCCAATGTTATACCATTGGGTGCAGTAGAATTTCTCCTGGGCTGCAATTAGCCAACAGCTTATGTTAATTTTAATTAATTAACTTAGGTTGATAGTAATGCCATGTAATAAAACATTTTGCTCAGTGTGAAACTTGTCCGTCACATTTGTTTGTGACCTAAGTTAGTAATTATGTGTGCTTAAGTCAGTGGTAAATGGAAATAAAATGATGCGTCAGAGCCAAAATGAGGTAATTTGTGTCAACTGAGTTGGTTGATAGTGTTATAAAGGTAAAAGACACAGGAGTGCTGGTTAGAAACTGGTCATTATTTTGTAATCCAAGGAATCTCTCATGATGCACATTCAGTACTAATCAAGACACCATTTTCTCGTCTGAAGAGTCTGTCTTGTAGCACAATAAATCTTACTAAAACCCCAACTAATGTACAAGGTTCAGTGAGAAGGTTGACACTTGAATTAAGATGAAACTGCTGTAATTTGGTTCCTCCTCAGTCTCCGAAGTCTAAATGATCAGCAAAAGCAAACATCAAACTTGTGACTATTTGTTGAAATATTAGAAAAAAAAAAAAGGTTGTTCAGCAAATGACTCTTAATACCAGTGTCTTACACTGCGTTACGGAACTTGAGAACAATGTCACTTGCCCAATATTTACAAAATTTACTGTTTTTTCCATTTCAGGTGTGTTTTGGAAATAGAGTTCTCTGTCCCCACTGCTGTACCATCCCACCCTGCTAATAAATTTGAAAATTGCTTTTTCCTTCAGAACTTGAAATTTATTTTAAAGGCCAATATCCTGTCTGCTTTATTTCAATTGGACACTCGTGTTTTTCAATGTTGCCTTTGGTTTCAGCGTGAAAGAAATTTGTTGTCTGTATTTTTGCAACCGAGACCAAAACTAATTCATTAGTTAAGCGTCCAACTATTCTGACCGGCTTTTGATGTCTAAGTTTCCAAGACATAAAAAACCCCAACAACCTCAGCAAATTAAAACAAGAATGCAGAAAAAAAAAAAAAATCCACCCTGTGGATTATCTGCAGGTTTCTTTTCATAAAAAAGGGTTCAGCTTTATATTTCTCTTGCTGGAAAAAAAAGTACTCCTTAAAGAAACTGATGATGTTACTGAGACTACCTCTTCAGGCAGTGTGACAAGCCCAGCAGTAGTAGAGGTATGTAGATGAGTTTTGTCCACTGGAGCTTCTTGCAAAGGAAAAGAACTCATTTTCTTATTCAAACTTGTATCTGATTGTCATGGTCCCTCTTCGTATGTCCTGTTGAAGGGATGTCAACAGGTTAAAGTACCCTTGATCAAAGACCAATTCATTTCTATACAGTGAGTATTAATTCTCTTCATGCTAGAAAACAGCTACTACTGAAAATCACATATGTTGTCATGGAAATTCTATGTCCAGCCCTGGTGAGAGCACGGGAAGCAAATGATAGCAGATAATGTAACTATCAGCATCTTTCTGGGTTTGATCATTGGCAAGTTGAAATGTTTGTTTTGAATCGGGGCTAAAAATTTACCTTGACTGGAACTTTTGTGGCTCTCTTTTTTAAATACTTTAATAGATTATTTAATACTTTATTTATACTTTAATACATTATTTAATACTTTCTGAACAGAACTGAATTCTAAAAGAAAATTGCTATTTGCAAAAGAAGTACTGAAACAATCTAGAAAATAATTTTAGTTTTGCATTTTCCCCATATTAAATAGATTGATCCTTTCCAAGGAGCACATATTTGTATTAAATTTCTTTTCTATCATAAAATTATATTTCTTGAATTTTATTCCTTAAAGAATGTCTTTTACACTGACACTTAAATAGTTTCAGGAAATTGATATGTTCTTTCTCATATCAAACGAAAATTAATTCTGGTCTTCCAATCACCGATGGAGAATGGAGAAGTAGCAATTTGGGGCTCAGTTAACTTTTTCCCCTCCCCAGTATCCTGTTGGGATTTTCCTATTGGAAAATCATTCAAATGGAAAACTCTTGCTGGACTCTGCTCATTGCAAATTGGGAAACACGTATAAATTTGCACTGAAGAATGGAAACCTGCAGCGTGGGATCTCTTGAGTAGGTTGTACAAGAAGACTATGACTGATTATTATGCTAATATTAACTTCCAATTGTTAATGAACCTTTCATCTTGAAGGATCCCAAAACACTTTACAGACTGTAGATCTCTCCCACTCCCACTGAAATGCAGCCAGCTCTTCTGGCCGTTCTTTGTGACTTGGTGTTACTCAATAGTAGAAAATAACCTCTGCCCGCCTCGGCACTGGCAATGTTTAGAAATGCAAAAAGTAATTACCAAGTTGGACTGCAGCCAAGGCACCGGTTCTGACACTCTTGTTCCTGTGAGTGGAAAGTGCTATAGTATCTTTAAGTGGCCATAAGTCAGAGCTTGGGTCCGGCGTCTTATCAGAAACGTGGATGCGCTGGTACAACACAGTCCCAGGGGAGGATGGGAGCTACTGCCTCACCCCCAGTGTGTTCTCTTGTAGCAGCTCCAAGTTTTACTTGGAGACTGTCCCACTGGAAATGGGCTGGTGTAACCCTGCTCGACTGGTAAAAATGAATACGGTTGTGACCTGACTTGCAGATGGCCACCGTGCTGCTGTTTGTGATGGATTAAGCTTAAGTTAGGCATGTGCGCAGATGACGCTTTTTTAAGCAAGACTTCGATTTCTGGAGATCAATGGTGATTTTCTGTTCTGTTAGGAGATTTGTTTTTTTTGCATGCATGTTGGGAGTTTACCTGAAGATATGTGTGTATGACCCTCTACCAAATATTCAAAATGCACATGGAACACAGCTAAACTCCTCCTGTTCCTAATGACAGGCTTTGTGAAAAAACATCAAACCAGCAAGTGACTCGCTCTTAACTTTGGAAAGATTCAATTTCTACTTGTCTGGATCAATAAAAGGAGCCAAGATTTCTTAGCGAGGTACATTCCCTCTAATTGATACTCCTTTAAATTAACTTGTGTTTACTGTAAATGTTCTTGCTGCATGAAATGTGCTTCTGCCACAGAAGCAGCGATGTTTTTAGTGATGGAAGGAAATCCTGCCTTTTTGGTACTTTTATTTGGAGTTTGAAGTCCATTAAAGTGACTTCATAAATTCAAAAATTATTCCATCGATTTCTGTGAATGCCTATAGTTAATGAGCATGAGGCATTTGATTTGGAATTAAAGAGGCATTATCCCATTGTTTTAAAGGCCTTAAATTTAGGCTTCATTAACAAGATGGGAAAGAAACATCTGCATTTTAAGCGGTCCTCTGGAGTGCCGGAAACTTTGAGCCAGTAACATAATGCCAGGTGCCTTCAGCATGAGAAGACCTACTTTCTAGTTCTTGAGTAGGGCCACATCCTGCTGATACAAAGGCAGTCGGGGCGGACGTCTGACCAGGGGTGATGGGCTGTGCTGTCTTCTTTGGGCAGTGCTTTGGTAGAGTGTTTAAGCATCTGTTTAATTTTCACCAGTGGAGGAGATCTAGTAGACTATTTCCATGTCTAAAGTTTATCACCAGGTAGGTCTTAGGCTTTATGGGTTCCCCTTGAGAATTTGACCTGAGTAAGGACTTCAGGAGCAGGCTCCAGGATTTCAGTTTAGTCCTTGCTGGTGAGAAGCCCACAACCAAATAGGGGAGTTGTTAATGGTAAACATATTAATTTAAGGACAAGCAGTAAATAAAACTCCGGCAGCAGAGAGTGCCCTGCAAAGCAACTTATGTGGTGCAGGTGACAAAAGACCACGGGAATAATGACGTTGTGGTGGGGTGCTCGTAGATCTTTTCTCTTTCTCGCTGCCTGTTTGAAAAGCTGCGGGAGAGGGAGGCTGTCCTGCAGGACCTCTACGTGACCCCAGTCTCAACCGTCTGCCGGTGACTGTGGGAGTGCTTGCCCCTGTCATGGCAGCGTGTGGATGGCTTCACAGAGTTTACTGCTTTCTGGCTTATTTTAAGGACTCTTGGAATCTTCCGCATCCTCTAGCAAACTGGGGCAGGCTGACCTCTAAGCCACATAATCTGAGCATAAGTTAAAAAAGAAGCCCAGAATTTTCCCGTCCCGAACAGCACTGCTGCTGACGATCTCTGATCCAGCTTTAATGTTTAATTGGATGACCGGGTTTTAAACAGAGCATTCTTTAACCCGGCTGACTCTGCCTGCCCCCATCCCCCTGCCCAACAGCAGCCTCACTCCAGTTATCAAAGTGTCATTAGTAGAGACAGCTGCCTGTAAACAACAGGAATGTCAACACAACTGTCTCGGTCAACAGGAATTTAACTTTAATCTGTTCGTTACTTAAAGATACATCATCCTCTTTCTGTGCTGTTATCTACATCACTTGCAGACAAAGGCAGAGAACAAATTGATGGTGGGGGGTGGTGGTGTATGTGGGGTGTGGGTTGGACCGGTCCCGCCAAGCTGGTTCTGTTCACCATTTCCAGTTCCCAACCCCTTGCAAGTTCCCCTCCTGTATATGTATATATATTTGCTGGGTTGTGGGTGAGGGGGGTCAGGAGTTCCTTGTTTAGCTGGAAACAGATACTACATATTTATAAATGTAAACTTGGAGCGCTGCCAGACTCCTGCATTTAAGTGATTAACAAATGTTTCCCTTCAAGTGGACACCTCTTGTTCTAAATATATTTGACAAGAATGTAAAGAGTCAACTGGAGGGTAGAAAGGGCATACCACAAGCACTTTCTGCAGAGGCTGCCAGCAGTCGCAGGCCTGGGCTCTGTGGCCGGTGATGCCGGTGTTCGGCGGGTGCCAGCCGAGTTCAGGGCGGGCAGGCTGCCAGCACAGCCCAGCCTCCCCGCTGTTTAACGACAATGGATTTACTGCTTCTCTGCATATTGGTGTTATTTTGTGTAAACAAGGTTAACACTCCTTTTAAATTAAATACACCACCTGGTGACTGAATGCCTGACCTTGGCAGACATCTTTCACCTGGTCTCCAAAAAGGGAGGGCACCCCGGCGGTGCTGCCGGCCTTTCCCACTCACTGGCTGCCTTTAATGCCTTGTCCCGTAAAAAAAGTGTGTCAGCCTGTGCAGTGCAGAGCATTTCTGGGACTGCTCCCACCTCCAGATGCACAGGACATCCAGGAACAGGAAGCTATTTCTTATGAGCAAGAGCGTTATTCTCTCTTAACCTTTTGCATGGTGTATTATTCTTGTCCACCCTGGACCTACCATTTCCCTCCTACTTTTCCCCAAATCGTTCTCTTGCGTAATCAAAATGCGTCTGATCTTCCTGGATTTTGTTTTGTCTGTGGCCAGAAGGGAAGTTTCTGACCCTGATCACTTCTTCCCCTTCAAGATATGATGGGCAAACTTGAGAGTCATCTCCCTCTCTGCTTTCCAAATGATAATCTGGAAAATAAAGAAGTCTTACCTTTGCCAAAAGTACCTAAACTTTTTCACTTCTAAAGCATCATCTATTATGCGGGTTCAACTAAGATCTTTCAAGAGTATCTGATTCTGCCACCTTTGATATCTCTAGAGGTGCTGTTCTGTTAAGGCAGAAGTCTTTCATCATGTGTTAAGAACTAAGAAATCTGAATTTTACTCTAGAGGTGCTGTTCTGTTAAGGCAGAAGTCTCTCATCATGTGTTAAGAACTAAGAAAAACTTATACAGGGTAAAGAAATCTGAATTTTACGCATTGGAATTAAGAGCCTACAGCTGAATAGTAGCTATGTAGTTGAGAAAACCTCTTGAAGACCTCAATACATGTCTTATATAAAGACTGCAATTGCTGTGAATGAGACGTGTATCAGAGTTTGGAAACTCTGCAGAGCAGAGACCCAGCAACCCCAGTGATGCACAGAGCTTATAAATTTCACAGGGCTGCAAAGTATGCTGGAGGCCAAAAAACCCCACTGGTGCTACAGATCCAACATTCAGTGGGTCTCAGCAAAGGACTGTGAATTTGGAAGGTTTGGAGGGGCTGCTGGGTCCCTGCATGGTGGCAGTGAGTCTCTGGTTAACGGCGATTCCCAGGTCCAGCAGTCCAGGTTTCCTGGCAGGACGCCTGTATCATTTTCATTAAAGTAGCTCATTTCTCATAGACTGGTTTAAATGGAGATGTGTGCCTTTTTCGTGGAAGGGTGACATCCCTTCCCAGTTGTCGGTACATGAATCCCTGGAGGGTGTGCATTCCTATGAGATTTTTTTAAAGTGTTGGACCTCAGCGATAGTCTTTGATGGTAAAATTACCAGACTATTTGAATAAAAAGTATTTAATTTTGTTAATTCTGCATCTGCTGCTTTCGGTCTTACTGATTCTCCCCTTCTTCGTGTGTTGTGAGAAAGTGGGGTTAAGAGTTTTCTATTTTTTCCCTGGAAACTTTACAGAGAAATCTTAATAATTTTAAACAAGCGTTTAAATATCCAGATAAAAGCCCTCAGTTGGATAGTGAAATAGAGATGATGGGAGCTCATCTGAGAGACTTTATTTAGACTAATAGCGATAAGATATTTTTTAAAAGAAAATCCAGACAGATAGGTACGAAATATGTAAAATAATATCCTATAAATACATGTGCTAAGTACAGCTTTTCCTAAGCATTTTTGGGAAGAATCCCCTTGTTTAGTGGTTAACTTTCAGAACATTTTCTGGTTTTACATAAAAAATGCTGCACATTTAGAAGTGATTTCTTCAAGTTTTAGTGCATAGATGTTGTCTGGCTTGTAGGCAGTGTGCCTGTTACTAGGCAAAAGGCTATTCCAGTGCTGGGGAAAGTGATAGAGTTTTAAGTGAGGAGCGAAAAACAGAGTTTTTCAAAGAGCTGCCACGTTTGTTGTACAGATAAGGCTAGTCTAATTAAACTATCATTGCAGAGTCCTCAGATTCCCCAGGCTCTTCTTTTGCTCTTAGCTGGAGTTTGGATTCGGTACTCCAAGAACTGCAGTCTCTTTGAACCCTTCCCTCTTTGTGCTTCAAGGATTGTTCTCATCTGCGCTATAAAGAGCCCCTGTTATCTGTAACAGAGAGCGGTAGCATCTATCCTGACTGGACCGCACAGTGACAGAGCTGGGAGCGCTGAGCAATACCTCATACTCATTTCCTTCCTCCTGCCTGTTTTCTCTCATATAGAATTCTCTCTCCATAGTCTTACAGAGCAGAATTGCTTTTAATGAGGTTTGTGATAAACCCCTGATGTCCTTTTCCTGCTTCCAGAAGCTGTTTGCTAAAGGACTCACCTTTTGTTTCTTTCACAGCCGGAACTAGAAGCAGTTCTGCCATCACAAAGTGTCAGCACCGGCTGCAGCCACAGGAAAACGGTCAGATCACACAAAACTCAGTCGGGTGCAAAGGCCAATGCTTGAACCTTCAGAAAAAAGGTCTGTGTGGGTCAGTTTTGAAATAACTTGCCTATATGAAAGCTTTTTCTGTAGGTCTGTCACTCTGCATTCAGGCTGCAGTGGGTGCACCTGAACAGTTACACACCGGAGTTCAGGCGGCTTTGGTTCCTTAGGGTACAAAGCAGACATGAAACACTGTATGAGTCACATATCGTAAGCAGGGGAAGAAGTATGGCTGAGTATGGGGTATGAGTCTCCTTCTAAACACATCAGAAGAAGCAAGAAAGAGAAAGAAGGAGTGTGAGAAAAGAGTTATTTAAATTAGTAAACAGTGCTGGCACACACACAAATGGGATAAACTGATGGTGAATTATTCTAAGTTAGAAATTAGAAGAAGATTTCTAGTCAGTGGAGGATGGACATTCTTGAATAGCCTTCTAATAGGTGCAGTTAAGGCAAATAATGAAACCTGTTTTAAGTTAGAGTTAAATGCACTTATAAATGGGATTACACAACGTGGTTGTGTAGTGGAGAGCTGGGTTAACTGACCTTGGATGTTCTTTTCAGTCTTATTCTACATTATTCCTTCTAATTATGGTGTGGCACTAACCTTCAGCAG
>NW_010397009.1:113621-114022 GCF_000710305.1 Buceros rhinoceros silvestris | reverse complement strand
AGGATCTTTTTTTTTCAGTTTTCTGTTCTAACTTACCCAGATTTCAAATATTTTGTTGAAATTTTGCATTTCTGCTGTGACGATTAGCATTTTTTTCCTCTTAACGATTCTTTAGAGTAAAATTATTCAGGCCTATTACAGAAAAACTTGTTGGTCTGCTCATGCTTTATAGACCAGTTTAATGGAAAAGGTTTAGCATTTCCATCTCTGGAGAGGGAATGAAACTTGGTAGGGTGGCTCTCTGTGCAATATGCTAACCTATGGAAAATTTGCCCCACTTTTCATCCAGTTTCTAAGATTATGAAGAAAAAAAAAGTACCAGTTCACGCATGGTCGGCAGAAACTTGCTGGAGTTTGGTAGCCAAGTTTCCAGATAGGGCATGCACTGTGTATGTACCAGC
>NW_010397009.1:102891-113421 GCF_000710305.1 Buceros rhinoceros silvestris | reverse complement strand
GAAGAGCGTGAGCCTTTTTCTGTCTGGGGTAGGAGGAACTGAGCTGGACTTCTGCTGAAACTTACTCCTCCTCTTTTCTGAGAGCTGCTGTGGTGCCAGAACTGAGAGCAGATATAATTTTCTTGCTGCTTAATTCTTCCCAGCTGGAGCTCGTGCTGTGTGGAGGAGAGTGAGGAATGGTCATTTCCAAAGTTTTGTCCTGGAACCATCAGGAGTGAGCCAGGAAGGGACCTCAGGAGATTATCTAGTCTTTTGTGTGCTAGGACAGGATAAGCAATGGTCTGGACAAAGCTTACCTGTGCTTCTTAAGAGCCTCTCATGCCACAGATCCCTACGTGGTCTATTCTAGCATTCAACTACATTCAATCTCCTTAAATGTCTCTTGATATCTCCCCCAAATCTTGTCAATCTGAGTGGACATGTAAAATGCTTTATTCCTTTCACCCCTATATATAGTTTCATATATTTGAAGGCTGCTACCATTTCTTTCCTTCTCTTACTGAGAATGAGCAATTTAAGACCTCAATGTTTCCACACAAATCACATTTCCTGGGCCTCTCATCTCTGCTGTTGTGCAGGGGCCCCTTTCTATTTGGTGCAAACCTTTCTTGGATTACAGTACCAACTGCAGAACCCAGTCCTCTAGCTGACACCTGATGCTGGGAAGCAACAGTTGCTTTACAGATCACACATTTTGCTTTCCTTCCTATCCAAGGTCCTAACATTGTTGATTCAAACTAGATCTGTCACTAACGGTATCTCCTAGATCATCTTCCACAGAAATGCTGCCTGTCTTTCCTATAGGATGCGGTGCTTTACATGAGCCCCTTTTGAAGCACATCTTATTTTAAGACCACTCCTCCAATTAACCAAGATCATTTGGTGTTTAACATTACTCTCCAATCTGCCTGCAAATCCTACTGGCTTGGTATCCTCTGCTAGTTGAATAACTGTGTTATCTATAGCATTAAAATATTATTTGTGAAGTTTTGGGAACTTGACGTGGCAAGATTTATGAAAATAATATGAAATTTTGAAAGATTTGTTGAGGTTTGTAAACAAGCTAATAAATACAGTCGCTGATGTCCCTGATGTTGGAAACTTTATAAACCCTCCCACTCAATGCTGACACGTATGCACAGTACTTGGCAAAAGGTTGGCAAAGTGGCTTGTAAACACAGAGAGAGCATGTTGGAGCCAGGGCAGTGCTGCTCTCATTCAGCTTTTCTTATCTTCTGTACTTCTCTGCAGTGGAATAATGCTAGTTAAGAAAGGCTTGGGAAAACAAGAAAAACTTGAATAAAATGTAGTGGGTCTGTTGGGATTTCTCCACAGGTATTGTGTTCCAGTTGGTTCCCTCTTCCCTTGCTTTTTCTTGCCTTGTATTACTTGATGTGTGTGTGTGTGTGTATCTGTATGTGTTTGTCTGTGCCAGCTAGAAATCAAATAATAATAAAGAAATTGTTGATTTGATCATTCTTTCACTGTCCATGTCCTCTCTGAAGTTCCTATTGTTTCTGATAGTTCTCTTGCTGTGGGGACTGGATTTTTGCCAGCTGGGTGCCAAAAGCCAGTGAAAATAAATAGATACATACTAGGGATTGTAGAGATTAAAATACCTACCATTCTGTATTACCCAGGGGTAATTTAGAAATACCATTTTGTTAAAGGCACCTGATCCACTTTTATTATACACGGGATTACTGATGAATGAACCAAAGGAGAGATGATTTTTTAAATCCTTGATTAACAGTATATGTTTGTCTTTTCTACCTCTTTTTTGAAGAGAAGGATGTGATGCTCAAACAGGTATTTCCTGTGATTCATCAGAGGAAAGGTAGGGCAATAAATACTTCTGTTCCTGTGAACTGCATGGTTACCTTAGAAAAAAAAAAACAGGCAGCAAAGACCCAGCAAGTTTTCTCTTGAAGTTGGACTGTACAGTCCCGCATTGTACAAATTATATAGCAGGTTGACCACATGTCTCAATGAGACCAATCTATCCTTGAATAAGCACTTCTATCTCTTCCATATCCCTGGGCAAAACCAGTGTTCTGGAGTTAAGATTTTGTACTTAACTCGAAGATAGTTGAGTGGATTTTGCTTTAATAAGATTAAACAGAGCATGTTTATCTGATCCAGGTAATGTGGAAAGTGCAAGGCAAAAAAAAACCCAAACCTGATAGGGAAGAAGGCAGGTTAAAGGTATGGAAGTAGTAAACAGACACTGGAGGTTAGTGTTTTGGTACTGCTGCTCTGTGTTCATCTCTGTTTCAAACATGCTGATTATTTGTGAAAAAAGATCAGTTTGCAGATGCCATCTTCCAAGGGCAATAAAATACATAACAGTGTTGCTCAGAAGCACGGTGAAAGACTACAATGCTGCATCTATTTCTTCATTACAAGACAAACTATTTGTCTTGTCAACAATTGCAGTAATCAAGTTTAGGTAATTGGAAGAGTTTCCATCTTTCAGTAACATTTTTTTTTAATCAGTAGAAGAATGAAATTGCCACAGAATAGTTTGCAGGCTTTCAGTAAAAACAGGGGTGTTGGACTAAAATTGAAATACAATTATTGGCAACAAAAGAAGTAGACTTCTGGGTAAGAGGGTTTTTCCCTGCCTGTCTGTGAAGGACCTCTGTGGACATCTCCACTGACACATGCCATAGTGCTAAAAAAGGGGCATACAGCACCATTTTGCACTGAGCAGGAGATAGGCTTCACGACTGAGTGGATTTTTAGTCTCTTGATTTTTATCACTCTTGTCTCTGCCCCCGTTAACATGGCTCTTTCAAATATTCTCCTATAGAAAAATAGCTCCAAGACAAACTGGCCTGGTGAAGAGCAATGGCTGGCCTAATCACATTCTCCTTTGTGTTTCTTATGAAGGCCACAGGTTCCCAAGGATTATTTGGCAACAGCAGAATAGCAGAACAATGGGCAAGTTTGAGATCAGATGCTTCCTCTATTGTTTCCAAAGCAAACAGTTCCAGGAAACATGCTGTTCCCCACACTGGAGCTCTGTAGAAAGCCCCTGTTACACTAAGTGTACTGCAGGAGATACAGAAGCAGATCAATATGTGGCTAAGTGTTTTAGCCTTACTTTTATTATGTTTAACAGTGATGACAACATCATATGTATGTCATATATAAGATGACTAATGTGTGTACATGTGCGAACCCCTTCCACACACAGGTTTTCCCATAAACTTTTAGGGAAGAGCAAGCTCCCTGAGAGCAGATCAGAGCATGGAGTGCATCTAAAAACAAAACCCAAACAGACCCCAAACTAATTTTGGGTCTTATGAGAATCTGCAATAGCATCAATGTCTGGAAACATCCACCACAAGTGGTTTCAATCCAGAATGATTTCCAGGAAATACTTGTCTGGAGCTGTGCTGCAAAATGTGTCATCAGGATGATGTCTGTGTTCCTGAACCAAAGGAGAGCAAAGAACACCGCAAGGCAGTGTGAGAAAGTACGGAAATGAAACAAGAAATTTTTGTGTGAGTTGACAATTTTCTTTTGGGTGAAGATTCCCTCCAACACACCAGAAGTGAACCAACGAACACAGCCATGTTCGTAAAGAACATGAGCCATGTTTCTGTAATGAGCTCAGTCTCTGTAGTAGGCCAGCAGCCAGATGAGGGGTTTTAAAGAAGAGTTATGGTAGTTATAAAGAGGGAAAAAATTTGCAAACACTGATAATAATACTCCTACACAGGAAGGTTTGAGCCAGTCACACTACTCCCCCCCTTTTCCAGTGAGATTCAGAGTTACACAGGAACAGGAGATTGTTTTGGCTGGGATTAGATAGCACAGATGGTACCAAAATGTGTAACACCTACCACAAGTTCTTTAGTTTCGTATCATCTGCACAACAGTTCTTCTAGGCCTTTTAACAGTTCATTGAATAGAGGAAGAGGAGAAAAAGATATGGGACAATTGCTGGAAATGTGCAGCAAGTACTGGTTTATTTTATCTTTTGGGGAATCTATATAGGAGCATGTAGGTAGGCTCGTATAAAATCTTGCATATATCTTCTGTGAGATGGTGTGAAACTTCACTTGGCTCTTCTCTTTCAAGAATCCCCAGAACTTGGCAAGTAAATCTTACAACACATTTGAGAATTACATCAGTAATCATTTTGCAGATACATACAACAAGGTACTGGAATTTTAACCACTTTTCCCAGAATTACCAAAGGAGTTTATAGCATGGGTGGCCGTGTTCTCCACGGAGTTTCTCAGGAATCCCATGTTTTCTGGTCTGTCATAAATACCACCAGTCTTTGGTTTTCTTATCTAACTTTGTAGGTATTCTATACATGATCTACAATAAAACTTCCTCTACCCATCCTAATTTTTCAAATAAGTGCAGTTGTCGCTGTTCATATACACCTTGTGATCCCAGGAATATTTTACTACTGATTTGAATAGCACACTTTCTTAAATTCCTCTATTTGTTACCTTCCACTACAGAAGACACTCAATTTCTGTGCCTTTAATAGGTTTTCCAGGGATCCAGAGGAAAGAGAATAAAAATATACTTCTTTCTTAGAGAGAAACACAAACATTTTTAAACACAGGCACTGAGGTGCCACTGTGATGGACATACTTAAAAACCCTGAGACTTTCAGGTGGAGATTCTCCAGGATGCCTGTCTGGTTTGGTTGGAACAGGTGCTCAGTACTCCCAGCTAGCTTTGAAACGTTTATTGTAATATTACTTAACAATTAGGCTGAAAGCATGGAGCGTTGCCTGAGAACTAACTAGGAAGAACTGATGACCTAAATCCTCTGTCTTTTGAATGCTCGGCCACACAATTTAAAAGCATTTGAGAATTTTTTCCAGAATGAGAGACCTTTAGCTACACAGAGTAAAGGAAGACAATGGGTCTCCAGATGAAATGGAGAACTATCAGCCTTAGGACTTCTAAGATGGCTGGTGCTCAGGGACAGATAACTTTAACCCCATTCACAGTGAGCTCCCTATTGCTATATGCGATGATCAAGACGGATGTCATTGCATTGACTTCAGCTTAACTCCACCGCAGAAGGATGTGGGCTGCTGGCTCATTCTCACGTTTACTTCTGAAGGACTTACATTTAGGATAATGATGAAACTTTAGTCAGTGAATTAGGTCTGAAAATGTATCCATGCAAAAGAAATACACCATTTCCAATGTAAATGCAAAGTGTAATTCGAAGTCATTATACCATTTGCTGTAAATATTGTTTTCAGAAAGCCAGCCTACTCATATACTCAGATAACCCATCCTATTATTCTGGCAGCTACAGGACTCCTGAATCACACCTACTTGAACCTGAGGGATTAGCGGTTTTGCTTTTTAAATAGCATAGGTGCTGAGCTGACCACATTTTTCAGTCCTCTTTGGAGAAGCAGAATTGATTAAAAAAAAAAAAAACAACAAAAAAATCATTCAGGGCGCAAAAATAGACATAAGCGAGCCTCCTCCTTTTGAAACCGTGTTTTTGAAAATCAGACACGTAAAATCTTTTGTAGCTGTGGGCTTGAAACTCTCTTTTGTGGAAACACTGGTGCACTGTAATTGGTTGAGTACTGCTATCCAGCCTGAGAGGCTGACCTTTCACACTCTGCCCTAAAAGAACACTATAGAAAGAGAGGTGGCGTAATCTGGGTTAAAGGCTTCTTACTAACATGTTGAGAGCTTGTTTCACACACACACAAACAGTTGCACGAAAGCCCTGGCCTGATGATAACTTAGCACTTTAGCGTGGTGCTCTTGAGACAGGCCTCTTCTGAGAGAATAAAGAAGGGGCCCTTAGTTGAAATGCAGGACTGAAGCTCTTCATAACCACCGGGCAACTGTTACGAGGGAAAAAGAAAGTTAAAAGAGATGAGAACAAAAGGGGCTATCCTTGTTACGAGGCTCTGGTTCTAGACCTGAAAAACTCCTCTCTCCTAATCTTTTTATTATTTTTCTCTGTATAGCCCCAGGTTTTGACAGGGAAATCTCTCGTCTCTCTGGGCAAGCATATTCAGTGATGTTTAAATAATTCCTGCGGACCTGCCTTGTACGTGGTCTCTTCATACAGGGAGAAAGAGGAGGAAGGAAGGTGCGCTTTGCTTATTTGGTTAAGAAGTGGAAAAAAAGGGGTCCTTCTAAGGTTAGGCAACTAGAGCCAAGATGTAGCTTAAACAGTATGAAGACTCTAAATGCTGTGCTGTTACATTTAGCACAAAGGAACAGATGAAGATATACTTGCCCAGGTGGTGTGCAGGCTTGAGACTTTCACATTTGACTTCAGAGGGTCCGAAATCACAACCAGCTATTCCAGCATGGGTGAAGGTCCTGGGTGACACGAATGCCGTATGATCCCTTAGCTTGCAAAGGGATCTGCGTGCCCATGTGCCCTGGGCTGGTGGGTCACAGGAACGGCTGCATCTCAGTAGCCCCCTTGTCTTTACAGTTTTTAATGCTTTCTTCAACATTCGTTAATATGATACATTTGTCTCATGCAGCTTATCACTTTGTGTTTCGTTTTTTTGACCTTATTCCTTTCCTGGGCTTTCTTTTCTGTATGTCCCAGTTTTCCTTTTTTACAAATTCTCACATATTTAGCAGTTACTCTGCTATTCCCAATTATCTATGTATTACTATTGCATATAGAATTAATGTTAATAAATCGTTGTACACTGTCAGTGATTTCTGTTAGAAAAAGTAAAGGATATTTAGAAATTGCTTTAGTGCAGTTTCTTTTCTGCTAATATCCTGTATGATGTGCATGAAGTAAAATGAGATTATAAAGTTCTATATTTATCACTATATTAGACTCTCTGGTAAAGGATTTTCTCCTGGCTAACAGTTAATAGGACCAGGGAGCTCCTGTGCTAAAAGTCTAGTTTGACTCTGGAGCTTATGGACTATAGCAATACTCCTTAACTTCATGATGTTGCATGTCAGGTAGTGCAAAGCGCCTGAGCTCTTACTTTCTTATTTCTGTTAACTAAATGTGCTTGGTGTCCTCTGCAGCAGAGATAAGTTTTGCTTCTGACAATGGTGACTCATTTCCAGTCTTCTTCATTACTGTTTTGGCACTTTTTACTTCAAAATATTTCAAGACTGGCAACTCAGTTTATAACTCTGTCCTCCAGAAAGAAGCTTCAGAGGTATAATGAAGATTGCAGCCACCAGACAGATGACGACTTCATCATGGAAGGCCCCAACAGTGGTCATCCAGGCTGGTGGACCAGCCCTGAAGAGGACCAACAAGACAATTAAGCACGCAGAGTCGCAAAGTCTGATTGTGAACAAAGCAAATTCAACACTGCTGAAGTTTAGTTTCTGGTGAGTTAAAACTTGACCTCTTTGCCTTTGGAGATGGAGCTTCAGGTTCCATTAATTTACAGGGAAGAATACATCTGATGAGTTCATCATAGCCCATGGTGGGCATATTTTGTCACAGCACAAAATCACCACACAATACAGCATGATTGGCAGCTGCTTCCCAAGAGCGGCCCGTGGCTGCGGTAGGAAAGGTTGCAGCTGCTTGCGATGCAGAGCCATTGGCAGTCAGCAGCGGGGACTTGCCCACAACATCCCTTTGAACCACGCAGAGCACTGGCTAGCCTTCCACATCCCTCACCCTGGGGTTCACCCAGTTCTTCGCCTCACACCTACAATTTGGGAAAGAAATTGCTTTACTCCTGATAGATAAGCTGATTTACATGTAGGAACAATTGGATATCCAAAATGTGTTTATAGCGACCTGTGAACAAAATGATTGCAGGACTGCAGAGAAAAACACCATCACCAAAAAAAAAAAAAAAAAGGAAAACTGAAAATTTTCTTTCTAAACCTTTCCACCAGGAAAGGTTACAAAATTTAGGGAAATGAGCTGCAGCTGACGTGCCTGACAAATAACTCTCATGGAATCTGTAAAGTGAGTTTGTTTGTGCCATCTTTCACAGGAAGGGCTGTGTGTGAGTTTTGTAGCATTGCCACTGGGGTTGCTGGAACACCTGGCTGGTGATCAATATTTTGGATGCTCATGAATAACCGGAATATGAGCACCTTAAGCACAAATTCAACAAAGGCTTTTTCAAGTTCATCATCACATATGAGATTGCATCATTCATAGTGGCATTTATAGCCATCAGTACTATACAACCCATGGTAACAGATGACATTGCATGCTGAAAGAGGCCGTGAAAGGTCTTTCATACTGTTTCCTGCTCCTAATGACAGCTTTTACTGCCAGTTAGGCCAGAATCCAAACACATGAAGTCATGATGGCTGTAGGTGTTGATTTGGATATGTAATATATAACCTAGCTTATGCAGCACCGATTAATAGAGACAAGTTTTTCAGTGCCTGTGTTGTAAGCACAGTGCTAGAGAAAACTAGAGGTGAAGGGATAAAGAGAATGGGTGCGAGATGGGATATTATCCTGTTAACGAACAATTTGATGTACAGAAGTATTCTGTGGTAAAAATGTGTTTGGACACCCCCACACATGATCATTTGGACATCAAGCCCTAAGAGTCTATTCCAAATTGCTGTAAAATAACATACCTGTCTGTGAGTCCAACCAGGAGGTTTCTCAGCTGCGTGCGAGTGACATTTACATCTCTTTGTATATCTGTTTTTGTTTGTATATGTATATTCTGCAGGTGTATTTTCATGTTTAGCCAAAACTTCCACGTCTATAGAAAGCTCATGAATATTTTATAACTTTTCTTCATGAATTAATTCATGAGTTTTATAAATAGTGATAATTTGAAAAAATAATACATCTGAAAGGCAATAGCACTTTACCTATGAATGACCTCTTTTTTAATTTTCCCTAGTTTGGATACGTTTTCCCGAACAGTCTGCGGAAGTGTTTACTGGTCTATTCACTTTGACTAAACCTGGGCTGTTAACAGTACAAAAGTGAGGGTATACGTATGCCCACTCACCAGGCGTAGTTCCATCTTTTCCAGCCTGTAGCTAGCAAGAGACCTTTAATCGCAGTGAAACGTGCTCTCTGCCAGGTAGATCTGCTGGTCAGTGCAAACTTCAGGACCTGCTGTTCTGAGTGGGTCTTGCGTTGCCTGTGGGTTTGCTGCTCCCCAGGCTCCGCCTGGTGTTGATAGCTCGTGACTGGGCGGTGTCACATTCCTTTTTGAGTACATAATGTGTGTGTGTGCACGCGTGTGTGTGTAATAAGTAATATAGGGTAATCCCCTTCTGTTGACAGAAGCTTCAAGTGGTTACAACTAGCAGACCTGTTTTCAGATGCCGGAGGTAACTGTCCGCAAGGTGGAAGGCAAAGAAATAATTAATTACGCTTACTGGTTGTAATGGGGGATATGATATACGATAGCACGCTTTTATTGTAACTGCTCTGAGTCAACATGAGGCAGGGGTTTTGCTGAAAGAAGTGTCAAGACATAGAGTGCTCTTCTGCAGCTAAAGGTTGAATTTAAGTAATCAACCATTGCAACTTTGTTGGATGTTCACAACTACAGTGCAAAGAAGGGGAGGAAAACAAGTGGAAGAGGGAAACAGAGAGAAAAAACACCCCCTAAATTCTGAACACGCAGTCTTGCTGAGTAACCACATTCATAACTGAGTGGGAGTGATTTGTTCTGACAACACAAGACGACTAATTTTGCTGAATTAACAGCACTACTAGTAGTGGGTGGAGGGGAAGAGGGAGAAAAAAGAAAAAGAGATTCATTATGGACATTCTCAGAATTGTTAATAACCAGGTATTATAAAAGATATGTGGTCTGCAGTATCTTAAAAAGATGCAAACGTGTATTTTAAAGTTAAAGCAGGCTTATACTTGCTGGGGAAAGGAAAAAAGCTAGAAGATCAGCTTGGATTCCTCTTCACGCTCAAGCAGAAGGTGTTTCACTAAGGGTCTTTAAATTACTGTAACTTTTTTTCAGTCCTTGCATTTGGAAAGACATGAGTCTACGATTATTCTCTATTTAAAAGATTAATATTTTCAATGCAAACTTTGGAATCCACTTGGACAGCCCAGATCTTCCAGCTGTTGTTTATGCTATTAGTTAGAAAATCCCAGTGCCAATTCTTTTAAAACAAAATTTATACAAAAAGCTCTATAGAGTTAATTTTGCGGAATTATGTTAATAAGCACAATTTGCACCATGCAGGTTTACTTTGTGGTTTGCGGTGAGTTTGTAGAGGTTTTGTGAGCAAACCCAAATGTGGTGACAGCAAAACCTTTCCAAAGCACAGGCTTTTATACTCTAAGCACAGAATTTCCTTTTGTGGTCGTGTGTGACGTGGTTTTTGGATAATGAATGTCTGTAATAAGGTTTCCTTAGGTTGGCTCAAAGGGCCTGTGCCTCTGTTTTTAATGGCTGTCTTTGGAGGAGTTCCGGTTACATATATTTTTGTAGCATTTGAGCACTTCTTAGAGACAGCATTTAATGACCTAGAGGCTGATCCAGAGCTCTATTGCTCACTCACCACTTCAGACCCTGAGTGCTGACAATATCCCTCTGTCTTACCTTGGCTAGCCATCAG
>NW_010397009.1:101846-102568 GCF_000710305.1 Buceros rhinoceros silvestris | reverse complement strand
CCCCCTGTCTTCCCTTGTCTAGCCATCAGGACACGGTTTTACCCAACCAAGGCACCTGAGAGAAGTAGCTGAAGGGGAGTTAGCATCAGATGGCTCCATGGCCCATTACATATGCAGTGAATAGCAATTTTGAGCTTCTCAATTTTTTTCCCGTCAATACCAGAAGTCCTGAAAAGGGCTGGCTGGTGCCGGAGCAGCTCTGTTCTCCCCTGGGATGGCAGCGTTCTAGGAGCACAGCTGCCACCACGCCGGCATTCGGCACCAGGAGCATAGGTACAGAGGAAGTTTCCCAACTACATATTTCATAATTTCATTCTCCTCAAATCTAAACAGGTGAAAGAAGAACTATCCTGCTAATGACAGTCTGGATCATCTAAACGGATACTGGTTTTGTGGTGGAAGTTCTCCCCTGGGATGGCAGCGTTCTAGGAGCACAGCTGCCACCACGCCGGCATTCGGCACCAGGAGCATAGGTACAGAGGAAGTTTCCCAACTACATATTTCATAATTTCATTCTCCTCAAATCTAAACAGGTGAAAGAAGAACTATCCTGCTAATGACAGTCTGGATCATCTAAACGGATACTGGTTTTGTGGTGGAAGGGAGGGCAGAGGAAGGAATGACATTTGCTATAGAAACTGTTTTCTCTTCCTACATAGGAAAAAAGGAGGTGAGGTACTGATTAAAAAAAAAAAAAAAAAAAAAACTAAAAGAGAAACCAC